>NC_089750.1:49025866-49098366 GCF_040412425.1 Macrobrachium rosenbergii | reverse complement strand
CATAAATCTGTCCCTATTTTTCTTATGTATTCAATTTCTTTATCCAAATACTGGTGACTGACAATGTGCAAGGCCCATAAAAACATAGAGGAAAAAATTGATATTTTGATGTTGAGATGATGTCCTGAATAAAAATGGACATAAGTTGTTGGTTGATTTCCTATAAATACTGAATTTACATTGAAATGTTCTCTATGTATTAAAACATCTAAGAAAGGGAGGCAATTGTCTTTTTCTAATTCTAACGTAAACTTAATGGGTGGTACCTGGTTATTCAAATTACAGAGTAAATCATTTATATCAATACCAGCAGGCAAAACAGCCAAAATATCGTCAACATACCTATACCACTTTAAAGGAGTATAAATGATATTAGGTATATATCGTTTTTCAAAGAATTCCATGTACAAGTTTGAGAGGAGTGGGGATAAAGGGTTGCCCATTGCCATACCAAATATTTGTTGGTAAAATGCACCATTGAATATAAACTCACAATCACAAATGCACTACCTAGTGAGAGAAATGATATGACTTACAGGTAGAGGTAATTCGTGATGGATTAATTCATTACTAAGATACTCTGAAATAGAATCTATAGGGACTTTAGTAAAAGAAGAACAAACATCAAAACTAACGAATCTATCAGTGGGGCAAAACGTGATTTTGTTTAATTTATCAATTAAATCTAGACTATTATATACGTGAGAATCTGAGATAGTTCAAGTAACGGAGACAAGAGTTTGGTAATATATTTCGAAAGTTTATATGATACTGAGCCAACAGTACTGATAATAGGCCGCATAGTATTGATTTCTTTGTGTGTTTTTACTAATCCGTACAAGTAAGGTAACGAGGGAAATTTTACCGACAACTGACCTACAAGCATCCAATGCTATATTCATTCATTTAAGTGAAAACTCTCACAGGATAAATTGGACTGAAAGTCCAGTGATTGCCAGATCGAAAGATTTCTCTTCAAGAAATCTATTGGAGTCCGCTATTATCCAGCTTACTTCCAGTTGTAATTTTAATCTTAGCCCTGGCATGTAGCCTATTATTTGGACCCTGTATTAGAAAAATGTTCAAGAATGACCTAAAAGATAAAATCACTGACTTAATTACAAGTTAGCTACTTGATATATATTTTCTATATATCCGTATGTTTAATATAATTTTTCTTTGTAAAAATGTTAATCTTGCAAAAAGTTATTATTGTTTACAAAAAAAAAAAGAGAATTATTGTGTCGTATAAAACAGTCACAAACCTGTATAATCCTTTAATTGTCCTGTCCCTGCTCCTGAACGGTTGAACCTAATCCTTTGTAAAAACCTCTTAAATATTTAATCCTGTTTTGGCAGTTCTACTAATTCTTCAATTGTGTTGGATTCCAGCTACATATGTTTCCTTTATAATCCCCATCTGTCATTTATATGAGCTTTCTTTGTAAACATACTTTTATATTTCTTCAGTCTGCTAAGTAAAGGACCTAGCGTCGAAAGGCCTCTGCAGCACTCCAGTGTTTCTGCTTCCTTCGTGGATTTTATCTTTATTTATATATTCATCACATTCCATATTTTCGTGATTCAGTTATACACATATATATATATATATATATATATATATATATATATATATATATATATATATATATATATATATATATATATATATATATAGGTATGTAAATGCAATAACCACAATACCCTCTTGAATTCTTGATTCCTTCACAATTTTTGGATATGCCTGTCACTACAAATCCAAATGAAAAAAAAAACTGACCTCCATAGCAGGATATGAACCCACGCACTGACTGTTACATACTCATCTGGTAAAAAGTGGCCAGTAGCTTCTAATTATACATTTCAGCCAAAAAGGCAAAAGAAGATTAAACATTTGCTATGATGGGCCTATTTCAGCTTAAGTAAATGTATCTGAATTCGACAGATACACCCTCTCAATGTGGGACAGGACTCTTGGCATTCTATCTGGTTTGCCCATAACCTGATTAGGGTGGGGATGATTGTATTCTAGTAATATTGTCAGTCGTAGCAAGTGGGTATGGGCCACTATAATCATGTTGTGCCATCCCCTGTGGGGTGGGGTAGGGGCCGGACATTTGGGATTGGGTTCGCACTTGCGCCATGGGTGGAAGAATAAACTCCATGAAAGGCTGATGATATATTTTTTAAGGTTTTCAGGTTTATTTGTTTTTTATATTTTTTCTTAAATCTTTATGTCTAGTAGTTTTAAAGATTCAGGTACCACTGGGCCCTTTGATGGTAGTGACTTGGCAGAGTTGACAACAGTTGGAACTCCCTCTGACAACCTTTCTCTGGAAAAGTCAAATAAAAATCCTAATGTAATTACACTGGAACCCTATGTTCCAGTACAAACCAAACCAAAATGAAGCAAATATCTTAACCCAACCTTGTCTCATTTCGACTCCCTCTTTGGGAGTGGAAGCTGGTCAAGATTCCTGACCTTAGAAACAGAGAAGAAAATATCAGCAGTGAAATTAGAAAACTTCCTGTTGAATCGACATTCAACTACTGAAATGTCATTCAAACAAATAAAAGATCAGATATCGTTGATAGAAACCGCAACAAAGAATCAATCAGAAGACTGTTTAACTATAAAAAATAATGATAACATAAAGGTACATATAAAAAAACATGACAAAATGAACAGTGTACAGGATCCCTGATAATGATGAAGAACCAATAGAAAAAAAAATATATTGCTGGATTCCCTTAAAAAAAAGTTACAACAGTGTAAAAGATTGCCAAATATACGACATAACCAATAGACGGAGTAATGGAAAAACACTGAGAATAGCAAAGAAAAAATTTGAAGGCCATGAATTACCCTTAAAATCAAAAGCATGGGCCAAAACAGAGAACTGAGACCATATGTTCCAAAACCACTACAGTGCCAAAACTGTAGTATGTATGGGCATACAAGGAAAAGTTGCCGTAATAAATTTTTATGTGTGTATTGTGGATCTGACAAACATACCATGCGTTAACTGTGGACAAAATCACCATGCAAGATCTAAGGAGTGTGTGTCATGGTATGACATAGTGTAAAATGGAACCGGTAGTTCCATTAATATATAATGTCAGTGGACTTAACAAAAAGTATATATATCTGTGTGAGCACGAGAGAGGTATTGTTTTTGAATCGCAGATCTAGTCCTTCAAGTCACACATGTCAGCAAAACATGTCAGCAAAATATGTCAGCAAGTGTCCATGTGTTGTTTGGAAAACAGTATGTCAGCATAAGCCACGACCTCTTTGCTCTGGGCTGAGAGCAGTCACGTAGGCGGCAAGAGATCCTTGGGAACGAGGTCATTGTGTGTTCGTGTGTGTGTAACTGACGAGTCTTGTTAATAATGTAGTGTGGAAGTTTTAAGACAGATTGAAATGGGATATCCTCCTGTGTAGACCCACTGTTACCTTGTTGTACAATATTCCAGAATATAGTCACACAGAATCCCATTATGGAGTTTGTCTAAATCCTACCAGAAGAACTTTACTATTTCTAAGACGTAAACTCATGCACAACCATGAAGAACCATTTGAAGATGCAATTCCATTTCTCTGACTGTATTGACGACGGTCCACATAATCTGATATAGATAGATACTCGCAAGAGTACTCTACATTTATGGTGGCAGCGGACCCTACATTTATGGTGGCAGCAGACCTACATTTATGGTGGCAGCGGACCTACATTTTTGGAAAGGAAGCTACGATAAAGCAAGATGCCTAAACAACTATAGACAGACGTCATCTTCATCACATACATGGTCAACACCGGACGAACGGTTGTGTGCATCAAATGTCTTAGAAGATGAAGGAAAACATACAACACCAGGACGGTCGGCGTCGACGCGCTTACAGAGAGAGAGAGAGACCAATTCCTTCTCGACGCGTTTCAAGTGCAGCGACATTCCACATCAACATTCAACGGCACAAGAAAATTCAACATCCGCAGTAGGATCCTTCCGATGACGTGTACCTAGACAGGCGGAAGTCGGATGGCAGAGGAACTTTGTCAACCTACTTACGAGAATCCAATTTTAAGCTAAGTACAGCCTTCTATCTATAACAGTTAGTAATCTCGTCTTGCAGTTGTTCCTGACTCGGGCGGCAGGTTGCTGATATAAGGTGAGCGGTGCCGTAGATTAATACTCTTTCCTTGCAGAAGTAGCGGTTCCCGGTATCTAATTTTTTTATTTGTGCTCTTTAATTTTTACTCTTGACACATGGTTAACTCTGTTCTTTTTCAGAAAGTGCATTTATTACTTATTGATATTGGACTATATGATGCATTTTTCATAGGTGATGTTATTTTTTAGCAAATATATAAGTCTCTGTTGGGATTTATTTGCGTTCCTGGTATAGATATATGAGGTTACGTAGCGGCCGTGTTTATTCATATAGGTTTCAAGATCACTTAGAGAATAGGCGTGCGGCTAGGAGACTTAATAAGAAGATGACTCCTCCAAACCCAGGCGGGGGTAGTCCCCCTAACCCAGCTCCCCCACAGAATCCTGTACTGACGGTAGTTAATGCTAGATCGGCAATTGTACCGTTTGCAGGTCGGGTTAATGGATTTTTGACACAGGGTGTCGAGTCTTGGATTTCGTCTGTAGACGTTCACCTGGCGGCAAAGTCCATTACTGATCAGTCTATACAATTGCAGGAGGCAAAGAGTTTTATTGACTATGCTAAAGGGGATGCGGGCGCATACCTAAGGGGAATATCTTTTAAAGAAACAAACACTTGGGATGCTTTCAAAACCAAGCTGCGTTCCATCTATGGGAGTGAGGATGCATTGGATGAAGTTCTTGCTTTACGTAATGTAATAAAAGTGGCATTTATGACTAATCTCAGTGTGGTGGATAGGGCAGCTCTGATAGGAGAGAGGCTCGAAGAATATAACGGGCAGTTTGATGCTTCAAGTTGGGTCAATGGTAATGCGCATCTCAGTTCCAAATCTCTTTGCAGGTTGTTTTATTTGACACTAATAACAGCGATGTTACCTGAACCTTTGATTAAGTGTTTTGATGAGAAATTAACATCGGATAGCACGGAATTAGATATCTATAGACAAATTCGGAAACACTTGTCCAAGTGTACAGATCTCGATCCTTCTATAGTTCAGGCTTTTACTAAACAGGAAAACAAACCCCACATTTCTTCATCACCGCAACAGGTTAACTTGTTCGCTAATAATTCATCAACAGTCGTTTGCTTTAATTGTAAACGTCCAGGACACATGATAAATGAGTGTAGGACACGGTATTGTTCAGTTCATAACAGTTCATATCACGGGTATTATCAGTGTAACACTAAGAAAAAGAGTCCAAACAGTAACACAAATACCCAAAGTGCTGGTAATGATACTAGGAAGAAACAATACCATGGGGGAAAGAACAAACAATTCAAGCAGAATAGTAATGTAGGGCAGAGACAAGCACAGACAAACCGTTCTTCAGGAAAATCAACTCCAAATCCAGCAGTTCAAAATAACCAGGGGTCAGTGAATTTTCAGAATGCCAGCAGACAGGCAAACAGGGGGAGGAGAGTGATGTTGGGTTATCATCACTTTTTGAATCAAATAATAAATTTAATATTCTCCAAGATATGTGTGAAGACAGGAATTTTCCAGAAAGTGAGGTAGATTTTTCCAAACATGCAGAGCGCGGTCCCGTAGATTTTTGCAAAATTCACGCTATTATTGGTTCAGAAGAAATCAGGCCAACTTTGCATGCAGTTAGCTTAGAACATAAACATTTCACCCTGTTTTTTGATTCAGGTAGTCCACGTAACATAATGGATTTACGTACCCATCACCTTTTGTTTTCAAAATTTCATCGAACGCGCCAATCGAGAATAGGTAATAATGAATTAGATGTAATGGGAACAACTCAAATACAATACAGGTTGGGGCAACGTACTTTCACGGACACCTTTATCGTTATTAGTAATATTAGTATGTACCCAGTAGTTATTATGGGTTATCCATCAATGTCATTACATAACGTAATCTTGACACCCGCAAAACACGGAGTGTTTATAAAAGGAAAATTCTATCGGTCTTCACACACATTGAAAATTGTTTTGGATCAGAAGGAGACAGTCAGTGAGAAAGTAACATACATAGAGGAACCAGTCACCTGTCTCATAAGTGATGAAATTGTTAGAGCCACCCAGCATAACTCTCAGGCACCCGCCATTGCTGCTTTTACACAAATCGTTGAGCCAAACACACCATCATATCTGACGGTATGGGTTAGAAAAAAGATACCAGGCTCAGAGATTTTAATTCTTCCTGACACTTTAAAAATCAATGGGCTTTCAGTCACGCAAGCATTGTACACAGTAAATTCTGATCATCGGGTCAACATTGAAGTTTTTAATCATTTAAATGCTGCTTTAACCATACATGAAAATCAGCATATTGTCAACATCGAAGCATATAAACACCGAATTCTTACAGTTGCTGAAATTAATTCCACTGAATCAGCAATAGATGAATCTCTTTTAAAAATAATTAAAGGCAAAATTGAAGCAGACATCTTAGATAGGGATATAAGTAAGAAATTTTTTGAGCTTCTATCCAAATATAGTGATGTTTTTTCTACAAGTACTGGAGCTTTAGGCAAAACGGAAGTCATCGAACATCAAATTCGTTTAATTTGATAAGGACAAAGTCATTTATGTACCTTCATATCGTCTACCTGCCAAATTTCTGAATGAGATCAATGTAGAGGTAGATAAAATGTTAAAGGAGGGGGTTAAAGAAATCTAACAGTCCTTATAATTTTCCCTTGATAGTCGTACCCAAAAAGGATAAAACCTGGAGGATTTGTATCTTTAACGACCAAACTATCCCTGATCGTTTCCCAGTACCAAAGATGATATTTTATTTTTTAGGCAAAATAAATTTTTACCCTTGGACTTACTTAAAGGCTTTCACCAGATACCCTTAGATAAGGAAAGTACACCAGTACACCGCTTTCAGTACAGCTCAGGGTCACTACGAATTCTTACGTATGCCATTTGGGCTACGTTGTGCCCTTATTACGTTCACTAGAATGATCAATATAGTGTTTGGAGACTTACTTGGGAACATTCTCCATGCTTATATGGACGACCTGGTAATCTTTTCTAATACTTTAGAAGACCATCTAAGTAAACTAGAAATAGTCCTTCAAAGGTTAAGGAACATCATTTAAAGGTAAAAATTTCTAAATGTGAGTTTTTTAAAGATGAATTAGTCTATTTGGGTTTCATGGTATCACGGCAAGGTCTTAAAGTAGTCCATGATAAAATCTCTGCTATTAGTAAATTTCCCGTTCCTACTAACGTTAAAGGTATACAGCAGTTTCTCGGGGTTTCGGGTTATTATCGTCGGTTTATCCGGGATTATTCAGTGATAGCAGCTCCTTTAACTGATCTTATAAGGAAGGATGTAATTTTTAAATGGGAATCCCAACATCAAATCGCCTTTGATACCTTGAAAGAGAAAATGAGTTCTGCTCCTATTCTAAAGTTTCCCGATTTTACTAAAGAATTTATCATTGCAACCGACGCTTCAGACCAAGGGGTAGGAGGTGTGTTACTCCAGTGGCATGACAACAAGTTTTTTCCCATTGCCTTTTATTCTCGTAAACTGAAAACGTCAGAGAAGAAATATGCAGTAATAGATAAAGAATGTTTAGCGATAGCTAATTCGTTGGTACATTTTAAATAAATAATTTATGGGTACAGTGTTAAGGTTCTGACTGATCATAAGCCCCTTACTGATTTTTTTTAAAGGTTTCAATCATAGCCCTAAAAGAACTCGGTGGCATCTGATTATCCAGGACTTTGGAGCTAAAATTGGATACTTACCCGGTAAAGCAAACGTAATAGCCGATGCGTTATCACGTAATCCCATACCAACTCAATCATTTCCATTCGATGGGCTAGAAGAAATTCCAACTTCTTCGCAGGCCATGAAAATTGCTATCGAAAATGGTCAATCCTTAGCCCAAACAATAGAGAATATTACAGATATAGGATGGAATGTAGATTCAGTACGACAAGAACAAATGAAAGATCAGAAATTAAGAGTAATAATAGACGCATTAAATAGGAAGCCGGATGATAAGGAATATTTGAAATATACTAACCAATATTTCTTGGTTAAGGATAACATTCTATGCCGATCTGTGGCTAGGAAAACCAGGAGTTCAACACAGTTGACTAACGACCAGGTGGTTGTACCGGTTACTTTAATACCAACCGTTCTGAAATGGCTTCACAACCATCCTTTGCATGGTCATCCTGGGTTCGAAATAACATCCCAAAAGGCCAAGTCTTTATTTTACTGGTCTACTATGTTAAAAGATATTAGGAAATATATTAAAAACTGTGATATATGTTTCCGTCATAAGGGCCATACTAAGACTCCTGTAGGTCTCGGAACTTATCCTGTGCCTAGTAAACCTTTTGAAAGGGTACACCTTGATTTATTAACAGGTTTTTACGAGACAGACCGGGGGAATAAAAACCTCTTAGTGATAATAGACGCTCTTACACGGTATACTGAACTAATACCATTAAAAAGTAAAACAGCTATTGAGTGTGCTAGGAAGTTTTATGAGTGTTATATATGCAGACACGGGATCCCAAATATGATAATCTCCGACTCAGGAGGAGAATTCAATAATCACTTCCTTAACTCATTGTGTGAGATTCTAGAGATTAAGAAAATCAACACTATGATCTATCATCCTGAATCGAATGGTTTGGTCGAACGTGTTAATAGGAAGGTGTTAGACATACTGCGTGTAAACATAGGTGGTATGGACCCAAACTGGGATATTGCAATACCCACTGTGTTCAGTACCCTAAATAACAATTTTCATACTTCAATCCGTATGTCTCCCCATGAAGCTGTTTACGGGATACCTGCTAGGACACCTTTCCACATTCTCACACCTACAACTAATTTGTCAGATCCATTGAAGGATATAATAGATATTAGCAGGAGTAGATTGCAGACACTTTATCAAAACCTCTTAGAGGCTCAAGTGTTAATGAAGAACGCACATGATAAAAAGGCTAAGGTCACAAAACCTTACCAAGAAGGAGATACAGTTTATGTACAGGTTTATGTTAGGAAGGGGCTAAATTGGAAGTTATTGCCTAAATTTGAAGGTCCTTTCACAGTTATAGAAGTTTTAGTGGGTAACCGACTTAAAATTCGGAATCAGTCCGATACAACGGATGTCCGAACTGTTTCTATCTCTCATGTGAGGGCTTAAGACAATGGTTTGTTATGAAAAAATTGTTCTGAGATATATTTTTCTGTTACACTCTATATATCATTTGAGTTGTGCAATGTTTTTTAAATACATCATTTACAAAAGATTTTTTTTATTGCAGGCTCCAACATGAAGCTTGTCAATTTATACACTGCACTATTCCTATCAGTGTTTTTTGTGATTGGGAAGAGTTCTGAAATAACTTTACACCATGGTTCTATTGTGGAGGAAATGAATAATTTCTTTCTAACTGACAGTAATATAGTTTTAGAAGTCAATATGAACGCTATTTTTATTAGTGAAAATGATGTAATGGCTCTAAAATCGAATTGACTCTTTTTGCTCAATCCCTTGAAGATTTGCATAAATCTTATTTATTTAACAATGATCCAACGTCGCCTAATCAAGTTAGTGACACGGTTAATATGCTTTTTTGGGAATTAAGGAATAAAACATACGAAGCTGAAATCTTAGCGCGTGATTTGCTTATGTGGTCAATGCCTCATGAAGCCTACAGAAAGGCGTAACCCACTTGTTTTAGCGGCATTAAACTTGGTTGGTTCAGTAGCTGGTCTTGGTTTGGGAATTTCTAATCGGCTTAAACTTCGCGATCAAGGGGTTAAAATCGAAAATCTGGAACATCAACAAGAGGTATTAGCAGGAGAACTAAACAGGCAAATTCAAGCTTTGAACGGCGTAATTAGTAAAGTAAATGAACAATCACGACGTTTCAATCAGGTTCATGACACTCAAGTACTATTAGCAACTTTGATGTATTATCATACTAAAATTGATCATGTATCCTCGAGAGTTTCAAGTTTTATTGAAAAATCAAAGGACTATGTGGAGGCCATAACACTTGCTGCTAAGGGCGTTTTGTCTCCTCATTTGTTACCAATTAAAGATCTTGCTCAAATTATCAGTAATGCTCATGATAGAATGCGTTATGTTCCAGTAGTAGATTTTCATAAGATTGAATTTTATTACAGTTTGATCACAGTTAAAGTTGACCTTAATAAGATCGTAATTGACATTCCCTTTAACCCATCAGATGCGTGGAAAGCGTATAAGATTTCGCCTTTTCCTACGTATGTATCTAACGTCTCGACGCCTATTATTAATAACCTGTCAGCTCTAGTATTGGTTTCCGCCAATGAGGAAACTTTTACGGTAGTCAGAGATCAAGAACTGTTAAATGATTGCTATGATGTTATGGATATTATGGTGTGCAGGATCGATTTGTTTGAATTCGGGAATATATCAAATATGTCCTTGGGTTCATGCGAATTGGACTTAGTACTTAATAGAACCTCTCCCCATACACGTGAACATTGTTTGGATGGTCTAGTCAGGTATAACGACAATCAGTTTCGTCACTGGCTCTTGAATGGCACGGCATTCGTCTTCTCTGCGGAAGCATACAGCGTCGTTTGCCTGGACGGAACTAGGGCATCAGGAAACATGTTCGTCGTCAATGATGGTTGCGCTGCAACAACGTCGTCGCATGTTATACGTGCTATGGTTACTATCATCCGTGGGCGTAATTTCTTCATCAACACGTCGTGGGGAAATACCAGGCTGCAAGATCTGACAATTCCCTACAGTAGGCCCATCGAAAACGCTGTTGCAGCATTGGACCTGCTATCTAATGTGAACCGTTCTACTGGTCGCCACGACTTTATTCTCCTCTACGTGTTAATTGCCATAGGTATGCTACTAGGATCGGTGGGCGTAGCTGCCAGCGTAGCGTTTGGGAAGAGAACACGAGGACTGAAGGAGGACATTACGAAATCCTGCAGGGTGCTCAAAGGTCCCTATTAGGATATGAGTCATTGGGTGTTTTAAATAATGTGATAACTGGCCATTATTTTCATTAAAACTCCGACTGCACAGAGAAAGACTGAAAAGGTTTTTATTGCAGGGGTAATAAATGTGAGGAGAAGAAAAACAGTGGTGGTGATGTACTTACTATAAACTTATACATTGGCTACATTTATTTCTTTAATAAAAATAATACATATGTGTCAATATATACATGTTGTAATATATACATGGTGTGGCATGTTGGTCAATCAAGATATGCACTGCAGTTAAAAATCTGGATATCCATACTGGACAATCTAACAGGATAACTATGAGTTATGTCTGTTTCATCTGGTTTATATAAGTATTCTATTTTAAATAACCTCATCATATGATTATTTTTATTGTTTTGTCTGGATACATTTTTAGGCATTGATTTTTTAATCTTCATCTTTGCATATGTATTCATGAAACTCGTGCACGTAACTCTAAAACACATCTCTACATATAATTTCTATATATAGTCTTCATTCACATTATCAGTATACTGAATATTGAAAGTGTATTGTTTTTGCTTTGCTTTCTGAGTAGTTACAGTTAACTCATGAGTGAATGTTTTGGTGATTTCGTTCCTGTTGTGTTTTTGCGTGGCCGAGCAAATGTCATGGTATGACATAGTGTAAAATGGAACCGGTAGTTCCATTAATATGTAATGTGAATGGACTTAACAAAAAGTATATATATCTGTGTGAGCACGAGAGAGGTGTTGTTTTTGAATCGCAGATCTAGTCCTTCAAGTCACACATGTCAGCAAAACATGTCAGCAAAACATGTCAGCAAGTGTCCATGTGTTGTTTGGAAAACAGTATGTCAGCATAAGCCACGACCTCTTTGTTCTGGGCTGAGAGCTGTCACGTAGGCGGCAAGAGATCCTTGGGAACGAGGTCATTGTGTGTTCGTGTGTGTGTGTAACTGATGAGTCTTGTTAATAATGTAGTGTGGAAGTTTTAAGACAGATTAAAATGGGATATCCTCCTGTGTAGACCCACTGTTACCTTGTTGTACAATATTCCAGAATATAGTCACACAGAATCCCATTATGGAGTGTGTCTAAATCCTACCAGAAGAACTTTACTATTTCTAAGACGTAAACTCATGCACAACCATGAAGAACCATTTGAAGATGCAATTCCATTTCTCTGACTGTATTGAAAACGATCCACATAATCTGATATAGATAGATACCAAGAGTACTCTACATATGTATTATATATACAATACACAATTAAGATTACTTCAAGAAAGAACGGGAATGCCTATAAAAGAGGCCAAATTAGAATTAAAAGTTAAAGGAATGCATTATCCAGCTAGGAAACCAGCGTTTTCTACGATAAATGAAACAAAAATGGGAATAGGTAAGAGTAACAAAAATGTGATTCATAAATTCCAAAGAAATATAACTACTTTGCAAGTAGTAGTATTAAGGTAGTTTAACCAGACCACTGAGCTGACTTTCAGCTCTCATAGGGCTGGCCAGAAGGATTAGAATAAAATACCATATAGGCACACTTTCTCATACTGTAACACATACACGCAATAAATACATTTACTCATGCTTCCACACTAGAAAGGTATATTAAATTCACAAAACGTTGAATAATATTCAAACAAAAATTTAAATTTAAATACGATAAATGCTATAAGGGGTTTCGTGCTTTTATTATTCACTTATTTTTATATTTTATTAATTAAACCACAGTTCCTCATGGACAACAAAATCGGAACGACTGAAAATGTAAAAGATTCTGACAAAATTTCATTCATTGATTTATTTCCAAAAAGTTGACAGTCGCTGTTGGCCATACTTTGGACACTCACACAACATATGTCTGACCGTTATTATCACTTTGCACTCTGAGCACTCGGGAGCTGCTCATTAAGTGTCCATGTGTCAGACGAGTATGGCCTATTCTGAGACGTGTTAGAATTACTTGTACGTGTCTCTCTCTCTGATATGATGAACTCCATTTTTCAATATTAGGTTTTATTTGTTTTAAAATTTATTATTTTCAGGTTCTTCATTCCATATATATTGCCAATTATTTATGATACCCACTTTTATATGTTACATAATCAGTAACAGGGATATTCACGTTTGATCCTGTCATGTGGGTTGCTTCTTTGGCTGCTTTATCTGCCTCTTCATTTCCTTTGATCCCTACATGGTCAGGGATCCAACATATTTCTACATTTTTTCCATTGTTATAAAGTTATGGAGAAATAATTTAATTTGTTGTACAATATTATTTTTTTATTTGTAACTCTGAATAGCTTCTATAGCGCCTCTCGAGTCACTGAAAATCACAAAATTATTGAATAATATTTCTTTAATTATTTTTATAGCTGACGTAATTGCATACAATCCTGCTGTGAATACTGAAGCATTATTAGGTAGAGAGAATTGATAAATTTTGTCTTGGGACACTGCAGCATATCCCATTCCGTGCTCTGATTTAGATACATCTGTATATATTGCGTAATGTGGACCTTTTTGGCTTATATGCTCTATTGTATGTTGTCTACGATTTTCTGGTGTATATGAGTAACTTTTTGAAAAATATTTTAGGTGTGTACAAATTTTAATTTTATTCATTGTCCAGGGAGAAGGTGATGTTACTATTAAAGGCACTTGTATATTTATATTCAGTGACTCAAACAATCTTCTATCTCTAATTGGGAAAGGTGGAGGATGGTTATTATAAATACATCCCTTAATTCAAATAATTTTTTTGTTGGAGAGTCACTTTTCTGAATTCTTAGGGCACTTTTCATTGTTACTAGCTCTCTATGGAAAGACAGAGGTAGTTCACCACATTTAACTTGTAAAGATGATTTTGGTGATGATCTAAAGGCTCCTGAGCATATTCTAAGGCCTTCATTGTGAACAGGGTCTAACAATTTGAGCGCTGCGTCCGATGCTGAGCCATATACTTCGCTTCCATAAACAGTGCTTTATACAGTACAGTAAGGGTGTGTCTGTCGGCTCCCAAGTAGTGTTCAATAGTTTTTTAATTAGATTTAATGCTCTTTTACATTTTGATTTTACTTATGTTGTGTGGGCTTTCTATTTCAAGTGAATATCGAATACTAATCTTAAAAATTTTGCTGTTTGGCTAATTAGTATGGAATGACTTCTGATTTTTAATTCTATTTCTTCACTTTTTTTCCACTTTTTGTTTTTATAAAACACGACTGATTGAGTTTTATCTATGGAAAATTTAAAGCCTACAGCTGAGGCCCATTCATCTATTTTTACTATGCTTTTATTAATGATTCGTTCTGCATGTTTTATTCGAGACGCTGAATAATATATTGCAAAATCATCCATATACAGGTTACTTTTAATGCCAATAGGTAGATTATTACTGATATCATTAATTGCTAAAGTAAACAGTGTTCCACTAAGGACGCTTCCCTGTGGAACACCATTTTCAAGTGGAAATGCTCTGGACAGAACATCATCAATTCTCACCTGAAAACTGTAATTTGTCAAAAAGTTTTGTGTAAACCTAGGTAAATGTCCACGGATGTTGTTCTTTTGTGAAGTTTTTAATATAGCATACCTCCATGTAGTATCGTAAGCTTTTTCAGTGTTAAAAAAGACAGCAACAGTAATTTGTTTTTGTTCAAAACCTCTACATATATGGTCTTCTAAGCTAGAGAGAGAATCTAATGTAGATCTGTTACATTGTGACCCGAACTGAGTGGGAGTCAAAATTTTATTTTCTCAAATGCGCCATGTAAGTTGAGCATTTACCATTTTCTCTAGTGATCTGCATAAACAACTTGTTAAAGAAATTGGTCTGTAACTGTTTACATTACTGGGATCTGTTCCAGGTTTGGGGATAGGAATAATTATTTTTATAGGAAATTTAAAGAAAAGCCAATCATAAAACTGTAATCTGGAAATAAATTTTTCAAACAAATACTGTCACCTCCAGGGGCAGATTTAAATGATTATAAAACTTCCATATTAAATTTTCTATTGTAATGACTTTTGTTTCAAATTTATTGCTAACCCTCTGGCCGAGATGCATCTCAAAAGTGTTATCAAATTATTGTCACCAAAAAAATGGTCTTCCGAGCAGATTTATTGCTGTTCTTGAGAGAAAACGCATATTCCATTATTTATTACTGAATTACGAAAAATGTCATATATAAATTTTCTATTATAATATATATATCTTCTATTGTTTCAAAATTTTATTGTTATTAATTCTATTTTATTTTTGTTATTATCGTGCAAAATGTAAAATATCAACGTTTCTATATAATAATGTTCATCTAAAAAAGAAAGATTGTCCGTATCAACTACTTACATTTTCTAACAATTTTCTCCATTTTATATGTATTAGCTTTTAATGCAACCTTTATTTCTCAATCTTTATTCTTTTACGATACCGTCAACATAAGTTTGGAAAATATGGCAATGTCTAATTAGTTTATAGGTTTGACGTAAAATTTCATGGGTACACAATTTATTTAAACATTTTTATATTTTTCTGAATTTTATCTACAATTTTCCAAAAATATTTTTTGTATGAGCCTTGAAAGAAATTTGATTGCTTTGGGAAAATTCAATCGTTTGCTGACATCATAAAACAAACCAGAAGCGTATATCAGTTGTAATTTGACCTGAGTTTTACAAAGAAATTTCTTTTCCTAAGTTGCATCAATTAAGCTTTAATTTAAATTTTTCTTTGTGCAGATATTTTGTTGTACCTTACTTTACTAAATTTTCTCCTATTGCATTACTTATTTCTTTGGATAAGCATTCTTTTCCATCTTTTATTATGGTTTTAATGGGTGCCATTTATTTTCAATTTCTCCCATATTTTTGTAATAATTATTAGTCATTTTTTGTGAAATGATTCTTTTTGAAATAAATTTTGCAGATTTTTGTTATATAGAGTTTTATTTTCTAATAATTATGCAGTCAGTTGTCGTAAGTTGAATCGGTAATTTTTATTTATTTTACTGAACTTTCTAAATTATCTAATCGTCTCCAATTTGAGTGTTTTATTTTTATTAATTCTGTTAGTTGTTCAGACACACCATGGAACTTTGTGTTTTGTTGGATGGGGTTTGAGTTTGGTATTGCTTTATCACCAGCATTTTTAATGAAATCAACAAGAAATTTATTAGTTTCATTATGGTCTTTTAAATATTCAATGGTGAGATATTTCTGGTGTGCATTTCATATCGCTCCTAATCTGCTTTATAAATGTTATAGTGAGATCACTGGTGCGCAAGTCATCAACTGTATTCAAATCTAATCTGTCAGCTATACTTTTTGTACATAGAGTTAAGTTTACTGAGGAAAATGTTCCATGTGTTTTTGAAAAATATGTGCTAATTTCGTCATCATTTATACAGCACACGTCGTTTGAATCCATGCACTCTTCTATTTTACTCCATGTTCTATTTGAGTTTGTACAATTACAGTCCTGTGTTGGGTTGTGAGCACTAAAATCACCTACTATTAATGTAGGTTCCTTGGTATTATTAAGTAAATCTTTTAGTTTATCAGTGTTGTAATTTTTACTTGGTTGGTTGTGTGAATTATATATTATGTAATTATAGATTTTTATTCGTATTTTAAAACTTGATATTTGCAAGTCAGTAGAGTTGTCAGGCCTTTGTCATAACATACTTTGTTATGTACATATATAGCAGTACCTAAATTTCCCACTTCCTCTCTAGATGTAGATACTAAGGTGTATTTGAAATACCTATTGTTGACATTGTTTTGTTGACATGTTGCAAACATAATATTATTGGTTCATATTCCCTTACTAATCATTGTATTTTTCGCAAATGTAATCTTGTCTGTAGACCATTTGCGTTCCATTGTATAATATAATTATTGAAAGTATAACGTTAGTGTGTTCAAGTGTTATTTTCGTTTTGTGGATCATCAATTTGCATTTTTTCTAAAATTTTATTTACGACATTTACTTGTTTCTCTTCATAAAATATTAGGTGTCCAAAGCACATACAGCCCTTTTCGTGAGTTACTAAACTAATAGTTTCTTTATCTCTGTATCTTATAAAATTTTGTATAGTGTTTGTTAAACTGTCTTTTGTTATGCTTTTGTTTTTGTTACAAAGTTCAATGAAACGTTCATTTCATCCACGTGTTTTCATGTGTCGTTTTTTCATTTACTCTTGTTGCTCCAATTATCGGTGATGGAGTAATCTCTTCTCCCATCACATAATCATTCTTGTCAATGGTTTATTCCTCTATTTTTTTTGATGTTCTGGGTATCTATTTCCATTGGTTTTATTATTATTTTAGGAGACAAAGGTATATTTTTATCATTTTTCGGTTTGTGTTCTTTCTTCGAGTCTCCAGTCTTTAGTTTAATTGATGTATCTCTAATAATAGTTGGTTTTTTGTTGGTCTTAGGTGGAGTTCTCTCTAAAGGCCTCCTTTTTTCTTTAGCTTCTAATTCATCATAACTTTCTTCTAATATTTCTGTGGTACTTATATTATCTTCTTGTGCTTCCACCTCTGTTAATATTTCAAATGGATTTGAACAAATATTTGTATATGTTTCTTGGCTTTTGCTGTCTTAGTTTCCTCTTGCAAAGTAGTTATTTTTCCTTGGGATTTATGTATCTATTTTCATTTTCGTTTCATCGTTCGATTACTAGCGGGATCATGCATTCCTCTAACTTTTAATTCTAATTTGGCTTCTATTATAGGCATTCCCGTTCTTTCCTAAAGTAATTATAATTTTGTATTGTATCTAGAATAAATATACTCCTTAGATATTGCATGGTGATTCGGTCCGCAATTCACGCATTTCGGTTCACCACACCTCCACTGTGTGGTATGTTTGTCAGATCCACAATATGCACATATAGATTTATTACGGCAATTTTTCCTTGTATGCCCATACCCACTACAGTTTTGGCATCGTAGTGGTTTTGGAACATACGGTGTCAGTTCTCTTTTTTGGCAAATGGTTTTAATTTTTAAAGGTAATTCATGGCCTTCAAATTTTATCTTTGCTATTCTCAGTGTTTTTCCATTGCTCCGTCTACTGGCTTATGTCGTACGAGTATGTTCCGCAATCTTGTAAACTGTTGTACCTTTTTTAAGGGAATCAAGCAATATATTCTTTTCTATTGGTTCTTCGTCGTTGTTAGGGAGTAGGCTACTATGGTACCCTGTATACTGTTTTTTATTGTCATGTTTTTTATATGTACCTTAACATTATCAATATTTTATAGTTGAGTAACTTTCTGATTGATTTTTTGCTGTGGTTTCTATCAACCACATCTGATCTTTTATTTGTCTGAATGACGTTTCAGTAGATGAATGTCGATTCAGCAGAAAGTTTTCTAACTTCAATGCTGATATTTTCTTCTCTGTTTCTAAGGTCAGGAATCTTGACCAACTTCCACTCCCAAAGAGGGAGTCGAAGTGAGTCAAGGCTGGGTCAAGATATTTGCTTTATTTTGGTTTGGTTTGTACTGGAGCATAGGGTTCCAGTGTAATTACATTAGGATTTTTATTTGACTTTTCCAGAGAAAGGTTGTCAGAGGAGGTTCCAGCGGTTGTCAACTGTGCCGAGTCATTACCATCAAAGGGCCAGGGGGTACTTAAATCCTTATGGTCACTGTTCATAAAGATTGGAAAAAAATTTTAGACCAGTATATAATTATATATATATATATATATATAATAAGTAAAATATAAAACTTATATAAAACCTTAAAAAAACCTTAAAAAGATATCATCAGCCTTTCATGGAGTTTATTCTTCCACTAATGCCACAAGTGAGAACCGACTCCCAAATGTCCGCTCCCTACCATACCCCTTAGGGGATGGCACAACATGATTAGAGTGTCCCAAGTGTAAGTCAAACCCGCTTGCTAGGACTGACAATATTACAAGAATACAATCATCCTAACCCTAATCGAGTTATGGGCAAACTGGATAGAATGCTGAGAGTCCTGTCCCCAGAACCAGACCCCCTGGAATCCGTGTCCAGCCCTCAAGAACAGTTCCGCCTTTGAGCTATCAATGTGATAACTCTCAGGTCCGAACATTATCGGGCAATTGATGGTCCTGCCACAGTTGCTACTATTTAGCTTCGGATATAAACCCAATCCAGCTATGATATCTTTTCATATTTAATATGTCCAATAAATTTTAGCAAATGTGGAAAATTCCACAAAAATTAATCCAAACAAATATATCATCATATATTAAACTCTTGGACTCAAACCCAGGAACAAATTCCTGGGGCTCAAGAGCCCCTTCGCCACGTCAAGGTGGTCCCGCATCGAGGGGGACTACTTTGCAAGAAGAAACTAATGCAGCGAAAAACCAAGAAACGTATACAAATATTTGTTCAAATTCATTTGAAATATTGACAGAAATGGAAGCACAAGAAGATAATACAAGCGCCACAGAAATATTAGAAAGAAAGTTATGATGAATTAGAAGGTAAAGAAAAAAAGAGGCCTTCAGAGAGAACTCCACCCAAGACCAACAAAAAGCCGACTATAAGTAGAGATACAACAATTAAACTAGACTGGAGACCCGAAGAAAGAACATAAACCGAAAAGTGATTATATATATATATATATATATATATATATATATATATATATATATATATATATATATATATACCTTTTCCTCATAAAATGTTAATAAAACCAAGGGAAACAGATACCCAGAACATCAAAGAAATAGTAGAGGAACAAACCATTGACAAGAATGATTATGTGATGAGAGAAGAGATTAGTCCATCATCGATAATTGGAGCGACAAGATTAAACGAAAAAACGACACATGAAAACACATGTGGATGTAATGAACGTTTCATTGAAACTTTGTAACAAAAACAAAAGCATAACAAAAGACAGTTTAACAAACACTATACAAAATTTTATAAGATACAGAAATAGAGAAACTACTAGTTTAGACACTCACGAAAAGGGCTGTATGTGCATTGGACACCTAATATCTCATAAAGAAAAACAAATAAATATCGTAAATAAAATTTTAGAAAAAATGCAAATTGACGATCCACAAAAAGAAAATAACACTTGAACACACTAACGTTATACTTTCAATAATTATATTATACAATGGAACGTAAATGGTCTACAGACCAGATTACATTTGCGAGAAATACAACGATTAGTAGGGGAATATGAACCAATAATATTATGTTTGCAGCATGTCAACAAAACAATGTCAACAATAGGTATTCCAAATATATCTTAGTATCTACATCTAGAGAGGAAGTAGGAAATTTATTACTGCTATATATGTACATAACAAAGTATGTTATGACAAAGTACCTGTAAACTTTACTAACTTGCAAATATCAAGTATTAAAATACGAATAAAAAACGATGATTACATAATTCATAATTTATACACCCAACCTAATAAAAATTACGGCACTGATTAAACTTAAAGATTTACTTAACAATACCAAAGAACCTACATTAATAGTAGGTGATTTTAATGCTCACAATCCAATACGGGACTGTAATTGTACAAACTCAAATAGAACAGGTGGTAAAATAGAAGAGTTCATGGATTCAAACTACATGTGCTGTATAAATGATGACGAAATTAGCACATATTTTTCAAAAGCACATGGAACATTTTCTTCAGTAGACTGAACTCCATGTACAACATTTATAGTTGACAAATTAGATTTGAATACATTTGATGACTTGCACACCAGTGATCATCTCCCATATTAATTTCCTTATTACAAAATAATCCTGCAAAACATGTCCCTCACTATAATATTTAAAAAGCAGATTGGGAGCGATTTGGAATATACGCTAGAAATATCCCACAATTTGAATATTTAAAAGACCATAATGAAACTAATAAATTTCTTGTTGATTTCATTGAAAATGCCGGTGATAAAGCAATACCAAACACAAAACCCTATCCAACAAAACACAAAGTTCCCTGGTGGTCTGATGAGTTAACAGAATTAATAAATATGAAACACTCAATAGGGAGACGATTAGATATTTTGAATAGAAAGTTCAGTAAAATAAATAAAATGTTACCAATATTAGAAAGAACTCTTAAAAAATGACTGTATTATTACTAGAAATTGATACATTAAAACCGCTATACAACAAAATATTTGCAAAATTCAAAAAGAAAGTAAATCAAGGATGAATCATTTCATGGGCAAAATACGTATCAAGTCTCTCTCATAGTACTCCCATACAAAAAAATATGGAAGAATTTCAGGAAAATAAATGGTATCCATGTTAAACCACCTAGACATGCCATATTAAATGATGGGAAAAGAATACTTGATCCACAAGAAATAAGTAATGTATTAGGAGAAAAGTTAGGAAATGTATGTAGTGATAAAAATTTAGATGAACACTTTCACACAAAGGAAAATAATGTAGAATTAATAACAATAAATTTTGAAACAATAGAAAATTTAATATCTCAGGGTTAGAATATGCTTTCTCGAACAGCAATAAATATGCTCCTGGAGGTGAGAATATTTGTTTTGAGATGATCTGCCACTTAGCAGGATGATCTGCCACTTAGCACCTTTGGCAAAGTCATACTTATTACAGTTTTATAATCATTTATGTCTTGCAAATTTATTTCCAGATGAATGGTGTAAAGCTATAATAATTCCTGTCCCCAAACCTGGAAAGATTCCCAGTAATGTAAACAGTTACAGACCAATTTCTTTAACAAGCTGCTTATGCTGATTGTTAGAGAAAATGGTAAATGCTCGACTAACATGGCACATTTGAGAAAATAAAATTTTAACTCCCGCTCAGTTCGGGTCACAATGTAACAGATCTACAATAGATTCTCTCTCTAACTTAGAAGACCATATACGTAGAGGTTTTGAACAAAAACAAATTACTGTTGCTGTCTTTTTTTGACGCTGAAAAAGCATACGATACTACATGGAGGTATGCTATATTAAAAACTTCACAAAACAACAACATCCGTGGACATTTACCTAGGTTTATACAAAACCTTTTGACAAATCGCAGTTTTCAGGTGAGAATTGAGGAGAAATGGTGTTCCACAGGGAAGCATCCTTAGTGGAACACTGTTTACTTTAGCAATTAATGATATAAGTAATACTCTACCTATTGGCATTAAAAGTAACCTGTATACGGGTGATTTTGCCATACATTATTCAGCATCTCGAATAAAACATGCAGAAAGAATCATTAATAAAAGCATAGTAAAAATAGATGAATGGACCTCATCTGTAGGGTATAAATTTTCCATAGATAAAACTCAATCAATCATATTTCATAAAAACAAAAAGTGGAAAAAAGGTAAAGAAATATATTTAAAAATCAGAAACTAAAGTACACCAATTGACCAAACAGCAAAATTTTTGGGATTAGTATTCGATACTCACTTGAGCTGGAAAGCTCACGCAACATACGTAAAATCAGAATGTAAAAGAGCACTAAATCTAATTAAAAACCTATCGAACACTACTTGGGGAGCCAATAGACATATCCTTACTGTACTGTATAAAGCAACAGTTCTGTCTATCACTGATTAGGAAGTGAAGCATATGGCTCAGCATCGGACGCAGCGCTGAAAATGTTAGACCCTGTTCACAATGAAGGCCTTAGAATATGGTCAGGAGCCTTTAGATCATCACCATCTTTACAAGTTGAATGTGGTGAACTACCTCTGTCTTTCCATAGAGAGCTGGTAACATAGAAAAGTGCTCTAAGAATTCAGACAAGTGATTCTCCGACAAAAAAATTATTTGAATTAAGAGATGTATTTATAAACAACCATCCACCACCTTTCCCAATTAGAGCTAGAAGATTGTTCGAGTCGCTGAATATAAATATACAAGTGCCTTTAATTGTAAAATCAACTCCTCCCTGGACAATGAATAAAACGAGAATTTGTACACACCTGAAATATTTTTCAAAAAGTTACTCATATCCACCAGAACACCATAGACAACATACAATAGAGCATATATGCCGAAAAGGTCCACATTATGCAATATATACTGATGGATGTAAATCAGAGCATGGAGTGGGATATGCTGCACTGTCCCAAGACAAATCTTATTAATTCTCTCTACCTAATAATGCTTCAATATTCACAGTAGAATTGTGTTCAATTGCATCAGCTATAAAAATAATGAAAGAAACATCATTTAATAATTCTGTGATTTTTAGTGATTCGAGAAGCGCTATAGAAGCTATTCAGAGTTACAAATCATAAAATAATATTATACAACATATTTGATTATTTCTCCATAACTTATATATTAATGGAAAAATGTAGAAATATGTTGGATCTTTGCCCATGTAGGGATTAAAGGAAATGAAGAGGCAGATAAAGGAGCCAAAGAAGCAACCGACATGACAAGATCAAATGTGAATATCCCTGTTACTAAGTATGTAACACACATAAGGGCGGGTATTATAAATAATTGGCAATATATATGGAAAAAAGAACCTGAAAATAATAGAGAGAGAGAGAGAGAGAGAGAGAGAGAGAGAGAGAGAGAGAGAGAGAGAGAGAGAGAGAGAGAGAGACACGCACAAGTAATTCTAACAAGTTTCAGAATAGGCCATACTTGTCTGACACATGGACACTGTCACAATCCAAGAATCGTTCCAGGTTCTTTCAAGCTCTAAACAATAATGTTTCAACACCAGCAATTGAAATATGAGAAATAAATATAAAAAGAAACTCTCACAACACTACACATTTATTCACAACCTTATTTATAAAGAAAATGAAATGTTTCCCCTTAGCTCTCACTCAATGTAACACTAAACAAAATAAATCTATGCAGTTATAGATAGGGGGAACAGGTTGCATGGTAGAACAATCTTAATACCTGAATGGTGAGTTGGTGAGTTATCCTTTCGTGGCTGGGGTTCCAACTGAAGAGATGATGCTGGCACGATGACTTCGGGCTTGAAGACATCACCGAAGTTGGGGCTGGGAACTCAGCAGGGATGTTGCTAGTACGATGACTACGGTCTCGTAGACGTCACAAAAGGGATGTCTTCAGGATGAGGCAGCAAATGCTGTTTCTCCAAGAATCCGGAGATTGTGTAAATGGAGGGGAGGAAGGGCTGGCGACTCGTCCTCGCTACAGGCAGGAAGGCTGACTACTTCACCTTGTCACAGACAGGAAGGGCTTAGCGACTTCTCCACACATGAAGCAAGGGCTGACTACTTTTCTTCGTCAGTGGTATGTAGGGCTCGCTGCTTCACCTCGTCTCGAACATGGGGGTTTAGGGACTTCTCATCACAAGCAGGAAGGGCTGGCTGCTTCTCTTCGTTTCGGGCAGGACAAGATTTTATGGAGATAAGAGTAAAAGTCGTCTGAAGGGGATACTTCCGTCGGAACCTTGCTTTGTCCGACCTCTGAGTGCCCTCTCTGTCTCTGTCTGGCTATATCTCTGTCTTAGGAAGTCTCTTCTGGAAGCTAATATAACACTGTATGGTCGGAGCTAATGACGACAGACAATCGTCATTCAAATATAAGGAGTTTTTTTTATTTTCTGCATAATGATTGGTTCCTTGATAACCGCCCATTTCCGGCCACGCCATGGAAGCTTCCAGAACAAATTTTCTGGTGTAATGTGGATCGAATATTGCGCCATGTTACAAAGGTATGGCATGAGACACCACATGGTGTCGTTTCATAGAATCGCTAATTGTCCATGAGGCATTGGCAACAACTGACTGGTGAACAAACACAGGAAGCAGTCACGACTTGGAAAAGAGATATTTCTTTTTTCAATATATTTCAACATTATTGCATCTACCCATAACAGATACTTAATGAGCAGCCCTCGTGGCCCGGCTCCCGTCAGGCGATAATAATTTCAGACATGACCGACAGCGACTGTAACTTTTGGAAATAAATCAGTGAAGGAAATTTTCTCAGGATCTTTTACATTTTCAGTCGTTCAGATTTTGATGTTCACGAGGAACTGTGATTTAATTAACAAAATATAAAAATAAGTAAATAATAAAAGCACGGAAACCCTTATAACATTTGTCGAATTAAAAAAAAAACAAAATTTTAAAATATTACTTAACTTATTCTGAATTTTAATATATCTTTGTGGTGTGTATGGAAGGAAGCGCGAGTAAATGTATTTATTGTAAGTATGTATTCCAGTGTGAGAGTATGTGCCTATGTGCAGTTTTTAATTTCATTACAATTCGTTCATCATCATACTGAATGACCTATCGAGTCCCAGTGCTTGGCCTGAGGCCTAGACCTGGCATTCTATTCTAATCCTTCGGGCCAGCCCTATGAGAGCTGAAAGTCAGCTCAGTGGTCTGGTTAAACTATTTTAATTATAATAATAATAATAATCGACAGATACAAGTACATAAAATATTGGTGTAAAAAACGAATGTGGAGAGACAGATTTTAGTATTTTCATCTTATTATCTGTTTGATGAAACATGGTATAATGGAACGTCTGGGCACAGGCAAAAAACGATACACCTCTCTCTTTCTCTCTTCTTATCTTTCAAACATTCCGTTCAGTCTATCAGATTCTGGAACACACCTCTTAGGAGCAAACAGCCAAACAATATACTGCTTTCTGAATCATTCTTCATATGGCGCCAATAACCGCAACACTGAACCTCTTGAAATCGTATCATATTGTTGAGAAAATTGGTAATGATGTGCAAACCTTTCCAGTTATTATTATTTGCAGACCCATTATCTATCGGGCTTCTTCGGCAAGAGCACTTGACCCACTTTGCATCCCTGCAATAAGCGTAATCCTTCTCGCTCTCTCTCGCCCTCTCTCTCTCTCTCTCTCTCTCTCTCTTCCAACCCAGTTTCTCTTTTCTCTAATGGAGATACTGTTTAAGGGAGCGGTTGTTATTTGCAGAGCTCGAGAAGACGATACATGTAATAGTATCTGTTGCCGTATTTATATTCCGCTATTAAATCTAGTATTTCGCTCTACGTAAGTGATACTAGAAGGCAGGTGGCTGTTTCAGGGTAATTGATAAGGTTTTAGATGACGTAATACTTTACTGTATGTAGTCAGAAATAGATCAAACATTTCTTGGCGCTATTGAGCATCCCTTTCATTGACTGGAAAATGCACAGGCAGCATTTTACATTTATGGGCATATTCTATGTAAAAAAAATTAAGTATATCTTAGTTTAACCAGACCACTGAGCTGATTAACAGCTCTCCTAGGGCTGGCCCGAAGGATTAGACTTATTTTACGTGGCTAAGAACCAATTGGTTACCTAGCAACGGGACCTACAGCTTATCGTGGAATCCGAACCACATTATGACGAGAAATTAATATCTATCACCAGAAATAAATTCCTCTAATTCTTCAATGGTCGGATGGAGACTCGAACGCTGGGCCAACAGCGTGCTAACCGAGAGCTCTAGCCACCTCTCCAAAGAAGAACTATATATAGGTATGTATGCATGTATGTATAGACATACACATACATATATATATATATATATATATATATATACATATATGTATATATATATATATATATATATATATATATATATATATATATATATATATATATATATATATATATATATATATATATATATATATTATATATATATATATATATATATATATATATATATATATATATATATATATATATATATATATATATATATATATATATATATATATATATATATATATATATATATATATATATATATATATAATATATATATATATATATATATATATATATATATATATATATATATATATATATATATATATATATATATATATATATATATATCTGTATGTGTATATGTATATGCACAGTTGGACACAGGTTTCCCTGGTACACCTTCATGAGAGAGTTAGAAAATGATATGGTAACAGTGTTTACTGAGGGGATGGGGGAGGACTCTTTCTCCGTTAGCGAGAGTTCCACCAATTAGCTCTGGAGTTCGTTTAGTGGGAGGAGTCATCAGGTTTGGTTGAAGAAAGACACACACACACACACACACACACAAGGAATGAAAAAAAAATCTAAGTAGGTTACATCGCTGTATAGAAGATTACTGTCTCACTTTTAATGTAAGTTTATTAAGATTCCATTTAACTTTCGGCCAAGACGTTATTTTACCACCGTGTCTGTTATTATATGTCATATTCATTACACAATACTTAAAATTTATCAAAATTTTAAAATGATATTGGTATTGGTGAAAATCACGAACATCATAACAGGATATTTTAACCTTATCACGTAAGCCAAGTTTACAGTATCAGTTGCAGTGCGTTTCCTACAGATACTATAATAGGCAGCTATAAAGAGAAGTGCAGCAGCACTTGATTGAATATACCCAAAAACTCAGTGGAGGTGTTGAAAGTTTCTGACACAGTGGCTTCTCTCTCTCTCTCTCTCATATTAGCTAACGCAAAGTGACATGATGTCTTCTAGAAATACCGCTGCGCTAACTATGCAGTTCTGATATGCCATTAAGACCATCTAATCTTGACTAAACTAATATATATATATATATATATATATATATATATATATATATATATATATATACCATATACTCTTATATATATATATATATATATATATATATATATATACATATATATATATATATATATATATATATATATATATATATATATATATATATATATATATATATATATATATATATATATATATATATATATATATATATATATAATTTTGAGCAGAGGGTGAGGTTGGGGATGAAGTTGCTGTTGTTAAGCAGTCTTACAGGTTTTGGAATTACAAAACGTAGTTCAAACTGAAAACCTTCTTTCTTTTGCTGTACCGATGACATCAGTCTAGACGGCTTTGCTACAACTGAAATTAGTGGGGATAAGGTGGGCCAGTTGAGACTCCGATGAATGGACGAGAGGTAGTAGATCAAGACGGAATAACATAATGTTATTCCGTCTTGAGGTAGATAATGATCGTGGATAGAATGTATGGCTGACGAAAAGTTCCACCTACATTTACAAGCACTGTATGACATGCTACCTTACCTTGCAGCAACAGGCCACAACCTCTATACCAAATCTGTCCATATTTATTTACAGAAAATGTGTTCCCTTCCAGCAACCAACCCTGTTACCTATGAACATTTTGTAAATGGACTTCATGCAGTCAGGAGGACAAACAGGTATTGGGCAGGTCTTTCTGCAGACTTGGTAATTAAGCAAGTACTGATGAGAAGTTTGAAGACGACAGGGCGACTTACAAGAGGAAGGGGAATGACAGAAACTCAAAGAATTGTTTGGGCCTTGGCCAGTCTTGTTTGCGCTGAAGTGAATGAGGCGATGCAGAATCTGACATCACTTGAGTACAGTACTAGTGAACAACACAAAGACTTATCAGTGGCACGTCAGAAAGGAGATGCAGATGATGTGAATAAGCTTGTCTCATTCATTCGGGACAAGTCTCCTTTTGGAAATGATGAAAATCTCCGAAACACAGTAAATGGTGTGGTAGCAACAGAAAATGTGAATGCTGAGAAAGCAGAGAAAATTGGGTGCAAAATCTTGGAGGGGATGGTGGGGAAACAGGTTGTGAACTATACATTTAAGAAAAAGGACCAGGCTATAATAATGGATTCAAAATCAAAGATGTCAACTGATTGTGAGGGAGTAAGCATTGATCCTCGTCTCCTCTTCCAAAGACTCGTCATGGTTAGCACGCAGAAAGAAAGTCTCCAGGGAGCATTTTGGTATGAACTCTGTGTGTATCCTCCAGCTCTATTTGAAAAAAGAAATGTCCTCCTGAAAGCAGATAAGCCCGGTCTTGCTAATGCCATCTGGGATAAGGTTAAGAGTGTGTCTGAAGATGAGCAGAAACACATTGAAACTGGAAATCCCACTTATGTCCTTGATGAGGTGTGCTCTCCTGCATAAAATCCCGTGGGATGTCGGCAGGATATACAATGCTATCTGCCAAAGCTATGTTTCTCATGTCAGAAAGTATGGTAAACCAGTCATTGTGTTCGATGGTTACCAGTGGTCCAACTCTAAAGGATGGCACACAAACCTGACGCACAGCTTCCAAGTCAGCCCTGAGCATTCAGTTCAATGAAAACATGCCTCTTCAAATGAAAAAGGACGAATTCTTGGCAAACAAAGAAAATAAGCAACGCTTTATTCACCTTCTTGGGAAACACCTAGAAATAGCAGGGTTTGAAGTCCTACATGCAAAAGGAGATGCTGATATTTTGATTGTCAAGACTGCATTGGACGTGGCAAGGAAGAGTGAGACCATATTAGTTGGCAG
The DNA here is from genome assembly GCF_040412425.1 of Macrobrachium rosenbergii. Lineage (NCBI taxonomy): Eukaryota > Metazoa > Arthropoda > Malacostraca > Decapoda > Palaemonidae > Macrobrachium > Macrobrachium rosenbergii. Next base: position 49,068,853 of record NC_089750.1, on the reverse strand, counting down.
TGACACGGACCTATTAGTGTTGTTAATCCATTACACAACAAAGAAACATAAGAAGATATATTTCATGCCACCACTCAAGTCTGACTCTCTTGCCCGTTACCTTGACATTCAAAAGGTGCAAGAGGTCCTAGGTGACAAGGTTTGCATTAATATCTTGTTTATCCATGCAATTCTTGGATGTGACACGACCTCAAGATTGTTCGGACATAGAAAAGCTCTGGGCCTTTCACTGGTGAAGGACAAGTCTTTTGTTGAGGCAGCTGAGGCATTCAGCAGAGCAGGAGCTTCCCAAAAAGACATAATCGAAGCTGGAGAAAAGGCACTAATGTCCATATACAAGAAGGGAATGGCAGATGAAAACCTGAACAAACTTCGACATAGAAAATATACTGAACTCTTGACAACCAGGAAACAAGTTATTCATCCAAAATCACTCCCGCCAACGCAGGTCGCAGCCAAGTATCATTCACTAAGGGTGTTTCATCAGGTACAGACTTGGCAGGGTGTTGCACTAAATCCTCAGGAATGGGGTTGGAAGGTACAAGGAGGAGCATTAGTTCCAGTAGCAACTGATTTGGACTATGCGCCAAAAGAATTGCAGAAATTAGTCAGATGCAATTGGAAATCTGGCTGTCAAACGAACCATTGTGGGTGTCGGCAACCTAGAGTACCTTGTAATCCAGCTTGTGGGGAACGCAGGGGTGTTTGTGAAAACATGTGTGATAAGACGGAAAAAGAAAATACTGACGTTTCTTGTTGATAATAACCTAGTGAATTGTGCTGTTTGCAGCAATGCTCATCCTAGAAAAGGCAACCTTGACTAAATTACCAATTGATGCTGCTACAGGGGTCGGCAACCCCCTAGTTTGACCCCCAGGAATCTGGTAAACATAGATAACTGACAATTAGTGAGAATAAAAATCAATAAATTGTCAGATTTAATAATCAACTTTAACATCATAGATGACATAAAGGTTTTTGAGGTTGTATATCTATTGTACCTAATTTCGCCAGGTCCCTAATTATGCGAAATTGAGGATCATTAAAAAAAACCATGTTCCACTGAGAGATTTTTTTGGGATTTTTAATATGTTATTTGGTGTACATAAAGTAGCAAAATAACACTGGTTTCATTTTTCTTGCAATTAGTGGTGGGTCTAACTGTATTTTTACTGTACTATTATGGACATAACAAGTGAAGGAATTGGAATGAAATCTATGGGAATCTTCATATGCAGATGACATGGTGATGGCCGCAGAGACTCAAGAAGAACCGAAATGAAGGGAGGGTGTGAAGCTGGGGGCGGGGGCTGGAAGATGGTGTGTAATAAACGAATACCTGTTAAACTGAAAATGAAGAGCTATTGTGCTCTGCTCAGACCTGAGACACGTGGTCAATAAGAAAGAAGGAGGAAAAGAAGCTGAGGTTGACTTTGAGGATCTCACTTTGTGAGAGGTTAGAAAATGAATTAGGAGACGTGCAGGAGTGGTAAAGGTTTCTGATATTATAAGAGAGTCGAGACTGAGATGGTTTGGGCATGTGGTGAGGATGAGTGAGGGGGAAAGAATGGAGACAACTTTGATAGACCCTGTTAGGAGTAGAAGGTCGAGCCGAAGGCAAAGGATTAGATGGCATGATACAATGAGGAAAATGTAAATTCTTTATTTCAGTTTCATTGAGCTTTTCAAATAATAAGGTAGGTCACCATTTTTTACTAAAAGGCTTTCTAGGTAAGTCGCCTAAACTGTCACTTTGATTTAAAGCTACAGAAGACAAACTGTTTTCCAGACTGTCAACAGAGATCAAGCCCTCAAGTGATCTCAGTAAATCTGGATGCACATTTCTTTAAATTCACCAGGCTGGAGTTTTCTTATGATTTGTCGGGAATCATTTTGGACTTTAAGGATATCTTACAGCTGTATTTTTCCACTGAAATTTATGAATAGAATAAAGAAAAACTGTGTGCAAATCTTAAAAAAAGATATCAACCTTTCATGAAATAGGCACTGACTTTCAAATGCCCACTCTCTGTCCTACCCTGAAAGAATGGCACCAAAATGACTAGGGCGGCTCAGACATGGTCTAAATCCTCTTGATGAGATTAAGAGCATTACATGAATATCATTAACTCCCATCTAATCATCTTGGCAGGCAAACCGGGCAGAATTGCGAATATGTGTTCTATACCCGGAACCAACCAACTCTGGAGTCTGTGGGTTAGTTCTAAGGATAGTCCATGGTCCAAACATTAGCTTCGGAGATGAACCCAAATCACTGCTATAACTTTTCTTATTTTTCAGAGCAGTGAATTTTAATGACGGTAGAAATATCCACACCTATTAGACCGAAAGAGTATTGAGAGATATTTTGGTTCGAGCTTAAGAAAGGAATCCTGTGGTTCGAAAGACCTTCACTACTATTTAACACAGAATGAGTTAGATATTTCAAGCTGATATCAGACGAATTCTACCAGGCAGTATTTCAGTGAGAGAACGATAAAAAAAAAAAAATAAATAAAATGTTCGACACCATTTGAAATGACACAATTACTATTTTGGTAAGATGATGAAATAAAAAGACAGAATTTTAGTTTCACCAAGACCAAAAACATATAGTACAATAGCCAAAAGCGAGAGTGGTTGTTTTTAGGGGTAAAAAAGTGTGCAGAATCCAAAAATGGGCGTCCTACAAGTCTCTGGTGGGACCTGTGCCTGTAAGACACCATTTACCATCATGACAGCTGTGACAGAGTTCCGATCAAATGTGACAACTTAAGGCAGAACTGTCATCGATTAATGATACCTTTCCTATTCTGTCATTATAGTAATAACGTTTTATAATTTTTAAATGAATTATCTATGTCCAAATTAACTCTTAAAGCTCAGATGTCCTCATGAGGTCATTTAAAGTTGTCTGATGTAAAAGATAATTTAATGGAACGTGACTGTTACATGAGAAGAGTTAACCAACATGATGAATATCCTACTGATTAAATGAAAGAGTATTTATAAATGTGAATAGAGTAAGTATACTGTTAACCAAAAGAACATAACTCAGTCATTGTCATATTCCGAGTCTCCAGAAGAAAGTTCCTCAATTTCACTTTCTTCATTCCCTGAATCCAACGTCTTTTCATCATCAATCCAACAACAGATTTCTTTTGGTATCTGCTCTCCCTCAAACCAAAGTAAAGTGTATGTACCATTTTGAATTTGCCATCCACTATCTTTAGGTTTGAGCATTGTTGGGACAGGTTTGTTAGCATTTTTCCATAATAACGCAACATAGTTTGAACAAAGAATTTTCTGTTTCAGTACTGATTGGCAAGGAGGCAGTCTACCTTTTGGCTTGCATTCATCATTGAAAATTAAGTACCGCACTTCATCTACTGAATCTAATCTTGGTTTTCCATAGAGAACTCAAACAAATTTCTCCAACTCTTTTGAGATGGCTTCAACACTGTCCCGTGATTCTGTTCCCAGTTTGGCAAACGTGTCTTGGAATTCCTTGAAGGATTCAACTATGGCATATGGTTTAATCTTTCCTTTTCTCAGAAATGATGCTGTGAAATCACAACCTGTGAATGTGCGCAGCCCAGGAAGAGCCATACACAGATTTCTTCCAAGGTTTGAAGCAAGATTAGTGAGATCTGTAAATCTTCTAATATTTTTCCCACTCTGCCCTACATCCATCCATATATGTAGCTCTGTGTTATGAACATGATAAAGCAGGATCACAAGAATATCTGTGTCATTACATCTCACAATTACATTGGCACCAGCATATGTTCTTTCAATATTCTGAAGATGCAACATAATACGCGAGTCGGCCTCCTCATGACAACACTCAAGATCCCCAACTTTTTCACACATTACATGACCATCAACCTCTTTGTAAAGGTGGCACTCTTTTTCCAGTCCAAAATATATTTCATGACCGTGCAAGCCAGAGGCATAGCTATCATCTTCCCATTCCTTCACCAGAAAGTGCAGTAATGACTTCTTAAAGTTGTTATTTCTCATTGCCTGTTGAAAGACCTTTGGGTGATGTTGCTCAGGGCCCTGTACAATGAGGCTGATTTCATCTCTAAGGTTTCCACGCCTTCCACGTTCTATGTCCTTGATTGAAGGACTTTCATAGATGTCACACACAAAATCCACACACTTTGCTCTTATACAGAGATTTACCATGATGTCCTTTGCAAATGCACCATAGGTGGGTGCTATACTCTCTAATGACTGTATTTTGAACAGTCTGTCCACCACCCAAGCATCCACAGATGTAGGTGAAACACTTGTAACTTTTCCCTCTAGTATATGCATCAATTTGGATTTGTTGCTTTTCATAACAGTTCCATTAATATGTGCTAGTGACACTGGTACTGGTGTTAAAGGAAATTTCAAAATTTTACGAAGATCTAACTTCTCATTTAAAGCTAGGAACAACAGTCTACCAAATATATCTCTTGTCCCTTGAACTTCCTTAATCTTCATATCCTTGGTTGATACTTTTATCTTCATCTCCACATTAGTAAAATTTTTTACTTTATGCCTAGGAACTGGTTTTTCAAACCTGTTGGGATCTGCAAAGCACTCGCTGGTAAACTTATCACACCACTCTTTCCCTTTGTCCTTACAGTGAGTGAGGTCTCCTTTTACATAGTCTGGTGCTGCTTTCCCAGTGCTTATACAGTACAAGGTTTCATTACTCAAAGCTTCTCCAAACGGATTCAATGTGTCTTCTATTCCTCTTACTAGTTTTTGAAGGTCATTGTTATCTTGTTTGATACGATAGGGTTTCAGCTCCTGAGATGTGTCGTTAGTTTTTGTTACACCTGATTTTTCCCATAGATCACCAACAACTGCACTTCATACAGTTTTTGTCACCATCCATTTTTGACAGGCAGAGAATGACTGTGAGAAAGCTGATATGCCTGTCAGTCGTGATGCTGCATCAGCATTTACTGTTTGCTCCAATGTCATATCCACAGGGTTTCTTGAAAAGGATTTAGCTGACCTCCTGATAGAGAGACCACCATTTTTAAGTACTTGTCGCAAACCTGGGTGTGAGTCTTCAATATTTATTAGGTTTAGTAAGTAGCATACCATGTAACGTGCATAGTTGTGGCGATTTGTTGCAAAGAACATGTAACATATTTTTTCAAGACTGTAGGTGAAAAGTTCCAGGTCACTAGTACGACAGGCCGTCCTAAACTGAAGAAATATATGCGCCAGATCAATATACAGAATCCAATACCTTGCAGTTGCTCCATGACATCCAGAACTTGTTTTGTTTGGGAAGTGTTCATATTCATCCATTAGGGTTATATATGTTGGTGTACTTTCTAGATTCTCCATGTCAACAGCCAAGTTCAAAGTATGCAACATTCTTTGTAGGTTTTCAGGTACTGCTTCATTGGTTTTAAGAAAGCTTTGAAAATGCAATACCTGGAAAGCTGTAGCAGGCAGTGGGTGTAATAGTTTGCAGCGGTTGAAGTGTTTTCTGCCAATAAATTCTCAAAGCAATCCAAGTGCCAAGACCTCTGTGTCCACAAGAATATGGGGTCCTCCAGATTCATCTATGAAATGTCCAAGTGAAGCAAAATAAGCCATCATAATGTGAAAAACACCAAAGCATATAAACAGATCATCATATTTTTTAGACTCTTGGTCCTGTATCTGCATAGCTGGTTTTGCAATTGCCAGATCGTAGGTCACTAATGTGTATGTATCGCCACACTCCTTTGTAACAGTCTGTGAACGTCTCATCGTTTCAGCAACCACATCCAGTCGTGTCAGGGGTAGATGTAAGTTCTCCATGTATCTGACAATCTGGAATGGAAGTTTATCTTCTGTGATGCGTGAATTCCAACCGGACCACATTGGTGTATCGTCAAATAGTTCACATGACATTGTCCATGCTATATCTCTTATTCTTATCTGAATCAGGTGACTGGGTTCATTAACTTCTTTAACTGAATAATTGAAGGCTGAGATAAGAGCTTTCTTTGGATATGGAATAGGATGAACAATGTCAGAGTTAAACTTTGTTTTTTTGCTTAAGTTTTTTTGGAGGCATGTCTGCTTGTGTTGTATCTTTACCTGCTGGACTGGTGGTTGATATGTCTTCTTTAAGAACATTTTGGTAGCAAATGCCACTGGTATCATGTAAAGTCTCTTTCCCTGATAAGGTTTCAGTGTTTTCATCATAATTGTCCCATACTGTACCTGTGGACAAACCAGGCTCTTGAACTATTCCATCTGGAGCTATGCTTTGCCTTCTTACCACAGTAGTTGCCATATCTGTCTCCAGAGCTTCAGCTACATTATAGTTTATATAGTGACCAAAATGGTTGAGTATGTCCAAGACCTTCCTGCTCCCAGTCATGCTCTTTATACCAAGTCCTAAGGGTATGTGTTTTGCTGGTTTTACCCTTCCACGTGTTGTTGCAAATACCGAATCATCAGCAGATGACTGCACATAACATTCAACACGTGGACTCATTACAGTGTAGAGTGTCTGAAGAATAGAAATAGCTCTTCAGGGGCATCTGCCTCACCAGCACACAAGGTATCAACAGTGATGTCTTGAGGCAGGGGTCTTGTCTTTTCCTGTAGCTGCAGAATGACAGAGCGAAGTTGTAAGGCAGCATCAATAATGGTAGCATTTATAGAAGAAAGCGCAAAAAATGCTTTGTTGATTGCATCATGCATCTCAATATGATTAGCGCAGACTACAGCGCCATTGTTTGATAAACGATATGTCCTTAATCTATCGCTGAACTGTGTCAATATCTTCTCACACAATTTTTGTGATGTGTATGAAGAATCATATTCACCAAGGTCCATCAATATCCAGAGGTAACGGGACTTCAGAGAGCTCAGTAATTCAGCACAACCTTTTTGGATGATAAATGAAGATATGTGTTCAGACAGTCTTTTGAAAGCTATCTCATGGAGGTCACGAAGTTGAGCAAGTTCACTGTCCTTGTGCGTCTTTTCATGTCTTTCCCCTTCATTCAAATAGTCTTTTCGACAGCTATGATGATATCTAGCTTGCTTTGCTATAAAAACTACGTTACCTATTTTCAATAACAAGACTTCATCCTTAAGCACAGTTGCAGCATATTTAACTTTCTCCTGAGCATCAGAGGTTTCACAGCTCCCTAAACCTTCATGTTTCCCATGACGTTTTTTCCGAGACCGGTTGCAGAATATACACACAGGTTGGAGAACTCCGGTGTTGGATGTAGCTGGAGAGATTGTATGTTTTTCGATCGTAGTAATGGCTGCTGATTATCATCTGTCCTCTCTTCATGTTTCTTTTTCAGGAAGGACTTTGGGTACTGAAGTGAATCTCTTGTAGCATTCCCTGTGGTAGCCATATTTCTCACTATGATTTAGAGATTGCAAAATTTCGCAGACAGAAGCATATTTAGAGGACTTATATTTTTCTTTCCTCACATTTGACGCTCTTTTAGCAGTCTTCCATGTGTTTTCATCAAAATCCTTAACATCACTCACTGTCTTGTGTCGGATGTAATATGAAGTATGCAAATGCGTTTCACAGGCTTGGAAGATCCTGGGATCGCTTCACTGGGAGTCTCTGTCATCATGCATTCATCATATCATTCTGAAATGAAAATGATAAACGTTATGATGTACACAACGTTTTTGAACTACACCCATTTGGTCATGAACTATAAAAGATCCAATATATATTTTTCAAAAGATTAATAATTCATTTAAAAGTTATAAAATGTTGTTACTATAATGACAGAATAGGAAAGGTATTATTAATCGATGACAGTTCCGCCTTAAGTTGTCACGTTTGGTCGGAACTCTGTCACGGCCGTCATGATGGTAAATGGTGTCTTACAGGCACATGTCCCACCAGGGACTTGTAAGACGCCCATTTTTGGATTCTACACATTTTTTTACCCTAGAAACAACCACTCCAGCTTTTGGCCATTCTCGGTTAGTCCAAAGGGCCTTAGCTCTTGGACTAATGCCCTTTCCAAGCACGTGGTTGATAGAGCGCTATTCATCCCTTTATAGCTGTCTTCTAATAGCTTTTAAGCAAACTTTGATTGGGGCTTTTATTAAAATTGCGTTGAAGATTTTTTCTGAAGTTTGAAACTCGTTAATAATATAAAGGTATAAAGAATTTTGCCTTGGTGATATTATTTTCTTACAATAAGTAATCTGAATATTAGGCGTTTCCATCATTTACTGATAATGAGACAAATATTGATGACATGAAAATATGCAACACTTGCACAGATATTATCAAACTGACATCTTTAGCAGTATTACATAAAGTCATATTGGTGATTTTTATTGAGTAATTACAAGATAAGATATATTATAGTGGTTGATTGTTTTTTAACGATTTCTTAGACATTTTACAGGAATTTTCATAATCTCAGAAGTAACACTTGCTATGTTCAAGAGGATGAGAAAAAAGAGAAGCAATAAGGGCAAGAGGTGCTGAAGAAAATGCATTAGTGATAATCGAATAAGCGATTACTTTTCTAATAGAAACTTCCCCAAATCGCCTCTAGACACGCGATCTTTTCGGGCGTTTTCTTTCTCTCTGTCTGTCTTTCATAAAACTCCGAATGGAGGCCGCTTAGGCATTACATTAATGATAGTCAGCTCCTAAAAAGTGAACTATGGATCAAACATTTTTCCAGTTCACGAAGAAAAGAGAAAAAGAAAATAAAAAGAGCATAAAAATAATTTAGTATGGAATAAAACGAAAGCAATTATCAGACAACTTGATTAACATTTTTGATAAACTTAGTGAAACTCTCTCTCTCTCTCTCTCTCTCTCTCTCTCTCTCTCTCTCACACACACACACACACACATACACATATACGCATAGGACATAAATTCTTACTGAATCTCCTTAGGTGTCGAGACTCATTTTAGTCTAAAAAAAAAAACCAAGAATATTTGCACTTTCTTGTTTGGGAAGCATTAAACCGTTTTATCGACTTACGAAAATTGGCCAAAAAGCGAAGCACTGGGCCACTTTCAGATTGCAGTGCTTCAGACAGTGAAAAGAGGGAGTTGGAGTGGTTGGACATCAAGGTGGAAGAAAGGAAGCTGGAATGGAGGTAAAGTAAAGGGATAAAAAGTTGCTGGAAGTAAGGCCGAAGGGACGCTACAAATAACCTCTAGTAATGCCCACAGTGCACCAAATGGAGTGCACTGTCGGCAATACTCCCCTGCGGGATAACCGTTTTGTTCCAGATCGCTGTGAAGTATAGTGCACTTCAATTTATATCTTCGTGATTTTAGCAGAAAAAAAAGTAAGCCGTCGGTCATTTGTTTTATATAAAAAACTGAATCTGGCGTCACAGGTGCGAAAAAGCTCTGACCCTGAATGAGCTTGATTAGTGTCCCTCTGACCGCTGATGGACGAAACACAAAGAGACGAGACTTGGCATCGGTCAGTGGATTGGAATGATGCGGGCTTACATATTTTGTTAACAACACTCATCTTACTCGTATTAGCAGTTAGAGAGAGCGATCATCGAAAGATTAGGTATCAGTTGAAGAGAATACGCCAAAAAACAGAGGCTTGGTTGTTTTTACTGATGAGCCAATATCGTATGTGACAATAATAAACTGGCAAGCAACAAAGGGCTTGGTTCAGTGACCTGAGAAATGTTGCATAATAATGACATATTATACTGCCGATCATTACAAAATGGTATTGATTGTTAGCAAACATTTTATCGTTTTCAACAGAGCACTGACTAGTTAACATTCTCAGAATGAAATTCAGCTGTAGGAAGCACTCCATCTCATGACGCAGACCATCTATATATATCTCGCAGCATCATGTGGTCGAAGTCTGCCGTGAAGGGAGAGAAACTTCAGTCTCATTCCCGAAAATCGGTTTCAAGGTTTTCAGAATAAAAGGTGAGAGAATCAGGAAGTTGAATATTCATTGTCTGTTGCCATTATATATATATATATATATATATATATATATATATATATATATATATATATATATATATATATATATATATATATATATTTATTTATTTATTTGTAATGAGACCGACTTCTTATTTTAAAATGTACAGCATTATTATTATAACAACAATGCAACCCAGGTTATTGCAACCAAATATAGCTCTAGGCTTGGGACAGACAAACGAGAGGTACCTTGCTGATCGGCTTAGGAGACAGATTTTTGTTTTTTGCCTTTGTCCAACTACGCACACTTTCTCTTCTTTGTTTCCAGCTTTATAATCCCTTCAAACCAAACCGTTTAAAAAGCCTTTGATGCCTGTCCGTAGGCAAATCCTCAAGATAGGAGAGCAAAACCAGTCCCGGTGGTGGTAACGAGGTCACTGAAAAATAGGATAAAGTCACCACGTCAACAAGAGCTTTCACCTGCAAAATCTTCAACCATCGTTCTCATTGTCTCCATTACCCCAGCTACTGATAATGACGTCACAACGACAAGGTGAGGTGAAGCCCTACTCATAGGCCGTCTTAAGGATCGTGGACCTGACCAATGACACACGAACTTATCATAGTCCTGCCTACCTGGGATTTAATATCCTTCTAGTGAGAGTCCTATTCCTCTTACGCTCTCCTCCAGGTGTCATAGCATAGGCCTAGATGACTGAAACTTATAAAGGTGAAGTCAGTTGGCAGAGATATCGACAAAAGCAAGGAGTTCCGAGAAGTACCTGGTTCAAACCACTTGTGATGGGCGAGCTACAGTGATCCCAGTATAAGAAACTGAGAAGCTGTAAGGTGACCCCACTCTGGTGAATTGCAGAGCAACCGGACTTTGCAGACCTTCAAACACATCGTGAAGCTTGGCGGCCATCTCCTTTAACTGACCAGGACTTGTCTCGGTGCAATCACCTGTTGTGATAAGCCTACACTATAATGCGGTGCAACGAGAAGCACTGGAGCAAGGTGAAGTGGAAAGGACATGAAAGAGAAAGTCGTTGGTTCAGAAAAGAGGATGCAAAGAAATGAAGTACTGAAGCAAAATACCAAAAACAAATTCAGCTTTAACATGGAAGAAGTTAATTCTGTTCTGGGGAAACATTTTAGGAAGTCTTATCAGTGGTGAAGTAATCCGTTGTTATTAAAATTGTTCTCATTAACTCATTCTTCGCTGTCAAAATTAATGTAATAACGCTCATTGCTATTTTAGCATTTTTATTTAGAGTTTATTATAGTCCTGTTAACAAGCCGCAAAAGAAGCAGTTTATGTGCATTGCTCTGCTGAATTTGCTTAATCTTAAGTATATGTAAAACTCAAATAGTACAATTGTATTTAAAATAATTATATTTTTACTTCCTGTTTCCAGTTATATTGCATGCATTGTTATCTTTTTATATTGCTAAATATGCTCTTTTCGATCAAGCCCCATTTGCACTCGGGTAATGTTTACGTTCTGAAAATTATCAGCTGAATCCTTTTACTGATATCATCGCCAATTTGTTAACAAGTGAGAGCTGACTGAATACCACCGACATCCTTACTACAATTGCGTGCTAAATGAAACATAATTCGGATATGTATATATAATATATATATATATATATATATATATATATATATATATATATATATATATATATATATATATATATATATATATATATATATATATATATATATATATATATATATATATATATATATATATATATATATATATATATATATATACTGTATATCTACATACACACATATATATATATATATATATATATATATATATATATATACATATACACATATATAATGTATATATATATTTGTAAATTAGCAAGTAGTAAATTTTAAATGCAGTAAGGGCGTGATTTTACCAGTTTCGGACATTGCTTTCTCTTATTCCAAAAGTAAAGTTTAGGAGTAGACTTGCTTAAAACCTTCTTATTCATTACATATTATAATATACGAGGACTGTGATCAAGCATCATTTGCATTATGGTAATGTTTACTTTCTTGAAGTTATCAGCTGACTGAGCTTAACGACATCATGGCAAATTTGTTAGCAAATGATAGTTGAGTACCGACGACTTCGTTACTGCCATTAGTTGATAGATGAAATATAATTCGAAGATAAATTGTTTTGAAAATTAACAAAAGTGTGTTGAAAATAAACTTTTATTTATAAAAAAATGCAGTAAATTTTAAATGCAGTAAAGGTGTGATTTCACCAGTTTTTGAACATTGCTTTCCCTTATTCCAAAACGTTAATTTATTCAGTAGCATACTTTCTATTGAGTGAGAGATGAATAAGTATTTAATTTAGTTTTACTTAGAAAGTCACAATTTAGATTTTGCAAGTTTTTAAATGTAATGCAACTCGTAATTAACATGCAATGATTACGGTAGCTATAACGTCAGCAAACAGCTGTTTCTCTATACGGCGGCTTATGTCAGTACTTGCTGTTAATTATATCACCGTTTTGCACGAAACAGTAAGTGGCTGCTAATTATAAGAATCGATTAATCATCATTTGACATCCATCGGTTTCGAATATGAAGATCTGCATTTAGCCTGCTGAACGTTTGCTTCCAGACCTCTTCATGAGACGAAAGCTAAGTTGGATGTAGTGTGCAATATCAATGGAATCTACAGAAACTGAGACAGGCATGGCAGGCCTAACCTGGTATAATCTACCGAAAATGAAGCTCGCACATAAAGCATAGTCCTAGATATGAGATGAAACCAGTTTTGAGAACAAAGTTCTAAGGATAGCATGATGCACGAGATTGGATGTACACGAACATATATAGTAATTACGGTTCTTTTGATTTTGTATATTTTTTAGTTTTATCGTCAAAATTTAGTAGTTTTACGAGCGAATGACTAAACTAACAGCGGTGAAAGTGCTGGTGCGGTGGGCGGTGGGGAAGGGCCGCACCACAGATGATGCAGTAGCTCTACTGTACAGTAGACCCTCTCGCCTCGGAGTCTGTCTTTTGCCTCGTCTCTGCCTCTGGGTCAACTGGATTTAAGGGAGAAGCCATATTCTTGCTGTTTTTTCTCTTTTATATAATTATAATTTTGGCCATAGGGCCACAGAAAACTCAAGGCCGGGAAAGGTTGCCGCCCATAAATCCTTTTCCCCATAAGATTATATATTCCCAGGACGCGATTTTGTAGTGGGCAATAGGGATAAAGACAGTTAAACATATATAGACACACACACACACACACACACATATATATATATATATATATATATATATATATATATATATATATATATATATATATATATATATATATAGATATAGATATAAATATACCATAATAAGTTGTTTTCAGACAATGTAAATATTAATAAGTGAAGTCTTAATAAGAATATACACTCAAAAAATTATCTTATATTTCAGATGTTAAACTATCTCTCTTCCAGTGAACTAACAGAAATATTTGACAGCATAAAACATCATGTGCAAAATAGACTTCATGTTTAAGCGAGCAAAGTCCGAATAATGATTTGTCTGCGCAGAGAGATATCGAGATCAAGAACGGGGTCTTGCTTAAAGGTCTAAGGTCATATAGGATGATCATCTTGGCCATAACATTTTGCAATAACAAATAAAAACTTCGTATAGGGCCTGCATAATCCACTTACAATTCTGATATGCAGAATATAGTCAAAGTCAAGGTCGTCATTAGAGGTCAAAGGTTTCTTATAAATTTATTCTTTGCTTTAACCTTCCAACTATACGAGGCAGAGACTTTATAACTGGCATGTATAATCCACGAATAATTCTGGTATCCAGAGACAGGACATAGTCGAAGCCTGTGAAACGCCGATTCACTTATAATGCTGGTGTCTAAGGTAAGGTCAAGGTCATACACAAAGGTCTACAATCAAGAAGAATTCAACTTTGGCCACACCCTCTGAGCTATAAGATACACAGATTTCATCATTTTCGTACATAATCCATGAATGATACTAATGTCAAGAGGAAGACCAATTTCAGGGAGTCTGCTCTAAGTGGAAATCAAAGATCAAATAGGAATATGGCTTTGGCTCTAACTTTGAACTATAATGGGATAGAAGCTTTATATTTGGAAAGCACAATCTGCTGATGACAGTGGCGTAACTAAGGCGGAGGGGTGGGTAGGGGGGGGAGTAGGGGGGGGGTCCGTCCTGGGCGGCACTCTGGCATCTTTTGAGCAGGTCTGGTCTAGCATAATTTTAGTTTTTCTAGCACATTTCATCTGATCGGAACACCGAACAGCGATTTATCGACTCGGCTGTTGGACAGTAAGCAATTTTGGACAATGGCAACCTGGTTTCTTTCTCCTCCTGGGTCACGTGCGTGCTCGTCTCCTTTGGCCAAAGTTGTTGAAGGAGGACTGCTTGAGCTTCTGCAGGTCATTCAACAGTTCAACTTTGATATGTGGTCCAAATATTGTTAATGTTGAGATTGTTCTTAACCGTCGGAATAAATGTTGCCAGTTGTGAGAGAAGCTTCTCCAAGTTAAAACTAATCAAAAACCATCTAAGATCAACTATGTGCAGCTCAGATTGTCAAACATTGCTGATATTGTCAACAAAGGATGAAATTACTAATCAGTTGGACTTTGATGTTGTTATTGGTAAAGTCGCTTCGAACAAAGCTCCTAGGGTTCCGTTGTAAATCTGCTGTTGTTTTTCTTTTAGCGTTATGAAATAAAATAAACGATTGAGATGTAAAGGCTTAATATCAGCGTTTAATTTTCACAGCTTTAATACTTTTTAGCACGGGAACGGGGCGGCACTTTCAGAGTCAGCCCCGGGCGCCTCTAACGCTAGTTACGCCACTGGCTGATGATATTGATATGATAATTAAGCCGAAGGTCATGTTCATAGGTCAAAGATTTACCATGAATATAAACAGGGTCCTAACTACTGACATATACGAGATAGATACTTCATAATGGGCATGTTAAATTCACTAATGATGCTGATTAGCATAGTGAGGTCAAGGCCTGTCTTAAAAGTCAATGGTCTAATAGGAATTTATCCTTAACATGCCATTTGAGCTGATGGGATGATTGAGGCCAAGGTCATACCTATAGGCAAAGGGTCAATTGCTAGAGTTACAGAGGATAGACACTTCAAGTCAACATGCGTAATCTGCTAATGATGCTGATCTGCAGGGAGACGTCAAGGTCATAGTTAGAGGTCAAAAGTCAAATAAGAATCTGACTTTGTTCTTAGCAATTTCTGGCTATTTATAGGTAATTTTCTTCCTGGGTGATGTCGTGGATTTTGCTGATAACAAGCTTGCCTTCGTTACTTTTAATAAATTCAACAGAATATTTTGAGGCAGAGAGAGAGAGAGAGAGAGAGAGAGAGAGAGAGAGAGAGAGAGAGAGAGAGAGAGAGAGAGAGAGAGAGAGAACTGTGTTGCATTTGACACTCAAGTATCCCATCCTACGAGACAAACTCCACAAATCTGGAAGAGTCAGTGACCAATGATGACAAATAGTGTTTCACAACTAAGGGAAAATAAAGTTTAAAGTTCAAGTCAGGGTTACTACTATAAGGGAGTGAATTCAGCAGAACTTGTGAGGGTAAATCGGTCTTCTTGCTGTGGGCGAACTCGAACTAAGGCAGGACTCGCATGGTACGAATTCAACGGTCCCCGAAAACGATTGTTACCGATGCATCTCACTGATGATAAAATTATCTTTGGAGTTTTTGCTGTATTTCGATCTTATTCCCACACCAGACAAAAAATATCATATAGGCTACGTTCAAAACCTCAGATCTGCAAGTGTAAGTCGTCACTGATTTTTTTTTTTATTTAAGTACAGTTACTGACCATTTTACAGTAGCCTAGTGGGTAAATTTTCTTCCTCTCACTTGTAATGAATCACCGTTCAAGTTCGCTTTTTTATTATGAATCCTTTCCTATGTGACGCGCGTCTATTCCGCGACCAACACCAGAGCAGCATTAATAGAGTACAGTCCACTTCTGACCAAAATAAGGACAATCTCGCGAATGTCGTCGTGTGGCTGCATTTGGTCGAGGTTAAGATTTAATTTTATCAGAGTGAAGAACAAGGCAGCTCTCTTAACCTGGATTAAGGCGGTCAGTCCTTTTAATCTTGACGATCCGACCAGTTCTAAACAGAAACATCTCTTCTGAGAGAAGTCAAAAGAGAAAATATGCAAAACTAATAAAATAGCCACTTTCACAATAAAGCTTTAAAAACTTTTACTTGCTTTCTCGTTTCTTTGTGTACTTTCATTATATATTTAAACAAAATATTTCTCATTCCTTTTCTATGTAATGATGTATATATATATATATATATATATATATATATATATATATATATATATATATATATATATATATATATATATATATATATATATATATATATATATATATATATATATATATATATATATATAGATAGATAGATAGATAGATAAAGATAGATAGATAGATAGATAGATAGATAGATGCTGCATTAGCCATGTGGTAATAAAAAGACATGGAGGGTTATTCAGTCCTTTAATTCAGCAGCACCTGGAGATTAACGGGGACCTCTCTCACCTAAGGTTGTGAAAGAGAGAGAGAATATGTGTGGGCAAATATTTCCAACAGTGACCCTTCATTTCCTTGTTTTCTTCTATGGTTGTCTACCAGTGACGTCACAAATATGCGGAGTAACGCCGGGACGGTCTAACCCTGTACTCTATTGTCCAAAGTGGATATTCAGCCTCGATTTACACGAACGCATCTGAATGGTGAAGAGTTATTCTTTCTTAGATAACCTGCTGGCAATGACGGGCTTATGGTAAATGCTAACAGGGACTCTTTCTCATATGAGGTTTCAAAATCATTTGAACTGTCCTCACCTAAGTCCTTTGGGAATTTAACTTTAAACAATAGGATTGAATCCAATACACCATATCGTTTTGACGTTTCTCAGAATTTAAGAAATCAAGTTTTCCAAGCCCTTTCTACCAAAATGAGGTGTGTGGAATTATTTGTGAGAATTATTTATCAAATTTATTCTGTTCCAGAAGTAGGGAAAATTTCGAAGACTCGGCAGGACAAAACAATTTACAAATGAATGAAAATGAAAGTTCAACATCAGACAGGAATAATGACCCCATTTAGGAGTTCTCTAGCAATAACGATAAGTAAAACAAGGAAGAATTCTCGGGTATGTCTTCTTATTTGATACTAGGCTAAATCATGATTGAATTATGTATACGGAAGAGTCTTAAAGTAATGCAACGAAACATATTCATTTTCAGAAATACAATAAACCAAAATAGGTAAAGAAAAACGGAATGAAAGTGCATGAACATTAGTGGAAGATCAAATGGAAGTAAATATTAGTCCTTAATAGGTATTAAACATGTGCAACATACCTCAGTGAGCATAATGATTAGGAAATAAAATGCAGTTCCAGTGTCAGTCCTGGAATGAGGCACCACTCAACCATAACATTCGCGATTTAAATCTTCTCCCTTGTAAACCTTGGGTGTGAAGCAACAACACTGAACTGAATAATGAACATAAGATGAATCAAGTTCTTACTTGGATAAAAAATATAATGTTGTATAATAAATGTAATGTTTGGCACATTAAAATAATCTTCGAATGATTAAATGTCTGAGCTGGGTACATAACACTTAGAAAAGAACTGTAACTCAAATTCTGTTCCTCACAGGGAAAACTTTCACATGAAGCTTTGGACATCAGTTTGTTGGACGATCACTACAAGAATGTTAATTATAGCAACTGGGGAGGAACGCCGGAGATTCAGATCCTACTCTGTGTCAGGAAGAGATCTTTAAGTTCAATCAGATTTAACAGTCCGACATGTAGGCGAAACTTGCGTACGTTATGTGAGAGTAGTGACCAAGTGAGTCTAGACCAAAATTCCCTATTCCACGCAAACTGAAAATCATGGAATACTATTTGAATCATTTTCTCACTAAGAACTCACGCAATAAGTTCTCCCTTGTAGCATGTGTGATAGCTTAGCTTTCTCAATGGGCTTTGCAGGCAGGCTTACAATATCCTGTAAAAATGACAAAAGATAGTCCCTATACAAAAAAATAAAATTTCGCTACAAACATTTAACATCAAGTATGGAGGATGAAACATAAATCATAAATATATCAGTATAAGAAAAGGAAAAAATAGATACCCAGTAGATTCATTTATTCTTTCTCAACATCAGCATCTGATAGACCTTCATACTTTTAGAGAATGACAAATGCCTCTGAAAAGAATAACTTACAAGGTTTGGTTCACCAGTCTGCTTTTTCTTAGATAACTTGTCTACTTACATTCGTTAAGACACTTCCAAAATCCGAGTGGTCGGCAAGATTTCCGCGTTACTATGATCTCCAAGGGTTAGTGAAAATTTAATTTCCCTCCGCAGATAATAGTCAGTTTAGCCCATTTCAGTTCTCTCTTCTTGGTCACCCCGTAGGGTGGCAGTGCCGTTAGCGTACCTCACGTGGTGCACAGTAGGCACCACTTCTATTCTGCTTCCTTGCTTCTTTCTATCTTGCCGCCCAGCCACTCCAAAGCCCTCTTTTCATTACTTAAAGCACTGAATGGCTGAAAGTGCCCCAGTGCCTGGCCTTACAGCCGAATTTTCATAAATCAAATTGTTTTTGCTCACAAATTTAAACGCGGTGTTTCTCATGAAAATAGAAATATTCCATTGTAAGAAAGAGTCAAATAGCGAATCCGTTTGGGCTTAATGGGATTTTTCATTTTAACGAATTATTTGTAATTTTTGTGAATATTTATTTACGGTTCAGGTAACCCAGCTGGCTCAAAATCCTTCTCTTGAACCAACATATTTTTGTGAAAGTAGTGCGGATTCCTTACTGCCCTATTGCATTTGGTCTTTGACCTGTATGCAATATACAGCGATTTCAATAACTCAGATCGGAATATTCTCTTGGAGTTTTTGGTGCCGTTCAGTTGCCTATTGAAAGCAGTCTGTTTCGTAACTAACAGAGAGAGAGAGAGAGAGAGAGAGAGAGAGAGAGAGAGAGAGAGAGAGAGAATCAGTTTTTCGTATCCTAAACTGTTAATCAAATAATAATGGAAATAGCTCACCATTATTGGAAACGTTATATTACCACAGGATTGCAAATTCCTTTGGGGTGTAGAATATTGATTATAATTCACTGGATTCTCTGTTCCTTATTTTTCCATTCTAACTCTGTGCATTACTTCTGATGTTACGCTTTACTTCAATTTTGAATATCTAAGTGAATAAATGCAAAAGAATAAAGAAGAAACGCTAGATACTTTGGCCTAAGACATATCGTGTATTATAGATTAATGAAGATTTTGTAAAGGAACAGTTTTATTGTTAAGGAAGTTTGCAGGGATATGTGTTCCACAAGGTTAGAATTATTATCTAAATGTCGCTCTGAATTTTAATTGGGCCATTTCAATTTATCTAGAGCACATTTGGTTAATCGGTGTCATGGCAATGATCAATTCTATTAGCCTGGGAAGAGTGTCTGACTCTGAGACCAGGTTCCGATAAGTTGTTTCATCGTTACTTGCTTCTCAGAGGCAAGTAATAAGTCCTATCCTAGAGGTAGGAATGAATTATAAAGAATGCCATTGTATAGAATTTTGCACTGTGCCTTCACTGAGAAGGAGAGAGTCTGAGACATTGTTTCCTTCATTACTGAGAAAATTTGTTGTACGTTCGTTCTGTATCGCTCGTAGACCTTGAATTGCTTTAAATTTAAGAAGTACATAGAACATTACGTATGGTCACGTGTTTCATGGTGTATTAAAAAACCCCTAAAATATTATTTTATTTGTCATTGTCCGAGATGATGTAGAAACCTGCTCATTTCTGCTAGACAGTAGTTTAAATGCTCTCCCATTACTTCTATGTTCATTACTAAAGTCTATGTATGCTCTTGTCATCAACACGACTAAAATTTATATAAGATTTGGTTTTTATGTTGCCAATAAAGAAGACAAGATATAGGTCCTCACGTGATCAGTGTATGAAAAAATTAATCTGTTTCTTAACATGGTAATGGCGTAGAAGAATATTTTAAGTTTGGGCGGTATGCAAGAAGTGTGAGCTTCAAGAGTGTGATGCTTAAAAATGCACAATATAACAAGTGAGCATGCTCCATTGTTCATTCTCCTAATGAACTTTATTTACTCCTTGTCCGTTTACTGCAACTAAGCTAATATCCCCTGGCCCACACAAGCTCAAATGGAATCTACGTAGACATTTTACTGAGGTTTGTTATTGTTTACTGCATAAGTGGCGTCAAAGAAGCTTATTCTTTGTTGCTCATTGTTATCCCATCGGATTTTCTTCTCCAAAGAACAAAACCATATAAAGATATCTTCTTCCCTCTTCCCCAACCTCAGCCTTTCCGGCTTCTCTCTTTCTCTTTAACGCGTGAATTATTTCTGAAGTTAAAAATAACAGAAATTTAGGAAACGGCTGAAGCCGTAAACTAAAATTAGACTAAAAGTTAACTGGAAGGAAATTGAAAGAAAATATTATGTGACTGAACTTATCTGTTCTGATGAACAGATACAGTCATTAAGTCACTTAAATTTAAACGTTGTATCATATGATTTTGAAAATCTTCGTTTTTCGAAACGATATAGACTGTTAAAAGACGTGATTGTAAGAATTATAGCGTCCTGGAAGAGTTAACGCTGAACTTTATTACTATACTTCCTGACGGATGGCCTTGTGGTCAATGTCTAACAATGGCACGCTGACGAGCTTGTTTACAAAGCTGGAATAATATATGGCGGGATCGTTTACATACTCACAATAACAAAATCTGGGAAATACATCCTTCGATGCCAGCAACAAACAAAACACTTTCTTATGTACAAAAGATCAGAACATTACATGGTGAATTACAATTTACATAAGCTTCACCAAAACTACAGAAAAACAATCACACTTCTGCTTACATATCTAACACCCCTTTCCCCTTATGAAGGAAAAGGTACAACAGCACCACACACCAACGCATCACAAATCCAAGTGGACTGGAGGAACACCTTTTTAGCTCCTATCCAACTTGCCCCTATTCTGTGTACCTCTCGACTCTGCACTCTCAACTACGGGTTCTTGCCGTTTTGGCTCCTCACTATTGGCCTCATAGCCTGAGCCGTGACTTAGCAATCGGTCTATATGTCTCTTATGTACTGTACCTTGTACTTCAATCTCATAATGCAGATCTCCCAATTTCTTTTTCACCACTCCAGGTTGCCATTTTCCCTGGTCACTATACATATGTACCATTACTGTATCATTCTCTTGAAATGTCTTACCTTTCCTATGTTTTCCATTTGTTTATATCCCTTGATACTTTGTTCTTCTTGGAAATTGGGAACCATTAAATCCATCTTTGTTCTGACTCTCCTTCCCATTAATAAAAAAGGATGGAGCTTGTCCTGTTGAAGCATGTTCTGTTGCCCTATGCTGCAGTTAAAACTAATATTACTAACTACATTATATTGAGTAGCATTTCTGCATTTCATGTTGTGCTTAAAAGTCTGCACAAACCTTTCAGCCTCACCATTAGATGAAGGATGGTAAGGTTAAGAAGTTGTGTGTGAAATGCCATTGGATTTCAAGAAATTGAAAACTCTTCAGGACAAAATGTACTGCCATTGTCTGTGAAAATTCTTTCAGGTACGCCATGTGTAGCAAATATAGGCATCAATGCTTTAATAGTAGCTTGTGCAGTTGTAGTTGTCATTGGGATTATTTCTGGATATTTGCTATATGCATCTACTAATGTTAAACAGTAATGACCTAAGAATGGTCCTGCAAAGTCCAAATGAAGATGTTGCCAGGCTCTCTGAGGGTATTCCCATGGATGCAATCTAACAGGTTTTGGGTTATTCTGAAATGCACTACAACCTTGACAATTTTTTACATATGATTCTATGCCCTTATCAATGTTTGGCCACCAGACAAATGATCTAGCCATTGATTTACTCTTAACTATTCCTAAGTGTTCTTCATGAATTTCTTGTAATACCTCTTGGTGAAGTGATTTAGGAATGACTACTCGAGCACCTCTCATAATACATCCACTCTTAGTGAAGAATTCTGACCATTTTGATGAAAAATCCTTAAGTTCATTCTGACTGGCAATTATGTTGTGACCTACAACTAAACCCTGTTAGCGTGTATTATCTTCTATGTTTACAAAGCTGGAATAATATATGGCGGGCTCGTTTACATACTCACAACAATACCAAAATCTGGAAAATATATCATTTGATGCCAGCAACAAACAGAACACTCACTTATGTACAAAAGATCAGAACATTACAAGGTGAATTACAATTTACATAAGCTTCACCAAAACTACAGAAAAATAATTGCACTTCTGCTTGCATATCTAACAATTCCTGATAAGAATTCTGAAAACCTTAGGCCTTGAAATCGATCTGTGATCTTGAATTCAGAGTTATGGTGAAATGCTCTCAGTTTTCAACAAATAAGAAAAATGTAACATGGAGACTAGTGGTGATGACCGCGAGCGGACCCAGAAAAAAAAAAAAGAGAGCCTTATGTCTAGGGCGGACGTGTTGGAGGTCTCTCTCAGGTTTTTTTTTACCAAAAAAGAAGGGTTTTTGCTCTTGGTGATTATTCCTTTCATAGAAAGCAATGTGTTAATAGTGTCTCTACGTGATCCCCGGCGCATAAGCCGGTTAGTATTGTGTAATTGCAGATGTATTAATCTACATTCTTCCCCAATCAGTGCCTTTGAAATTTTCAGGATTCAACTTCTCGAAGCCTATTGGCCCTGGGAAAGGGGTAATAGAGTGCTGTGTATGTGTTAGTGCTTGGCCACTCTTTACCACAAAAATGTCATCTGACCAACCTCCAACCGTCGTGCCAGTGACCCCGGCACCTAACGATACCTGTACCCCACACACAAGTTCTGTACTTGCGAATAACTGTCTTTACTTTATCCAGTACCAATTGAACCGTTCCGATGTCGAATCCACTATACAATCTGTCAGTGCAGCCTTCTCCAATGAGGAAATCAATGCTGCATAATTATGCAAAATGCAAAGACCTATACTAGAAACCATTCTCCAGGAACTACCCATGAAAAGCTTATCCTCTCTCAAGAAAATATCATATATCACTAAGTGGCTAAGGACCTGATCGGTGGAAATCTACTCTGATGACCCTTACAGTCTGCCCCCAAGGGGTCTGCTGATCTAAGCCTGCCTGCAGTGTACCATACAGCAGAAAATGCCTTCCTAGAAGCAAAATCCCTCTCAGAAAAAATTGACAAAACCTCAGGAAAAATAGAGGAAGCACAAGATAAATTTTCACAGATCTGGGACGTGATCAAAGGATTACAGGAATCATTCAAGTCTTAAAACTGTGGAAACAACTAACAATCTTTCACGGATCTAGGATGTGATCAAAGGAGTGCAGGAATCATTAGACAATCGCACAGCAAGCCACCAGACTCCTTTGAATGAGGCATCTATTATTTCCTTGCCTACCAACAACATAAGAAAAGTGAGGCTGTGACACGAAGTTGAGTTGGCCATACCCTCCCATGAAGGAACTGCCCTCTCTCCCTTGGATGAAGAACCCCCAAATCCCCCTCCCTCCCCAGTGCCTCTGGTGGAAGATAGATCTTCAGCAACGATCACTGGCCCTCGTGAGTCTTCCGACCCTATCTCTCCCCTACAGCCCCCTGTCGTGGATGAAGATGTGATTGATCATGAGGGGATTGGGGGCTGGCAGACACAGACAAGTAGAAAAAGAAAAAAACATATCGATTGTCCGCTGAACCGAAGCCCAGCATTCGTGAATCACCTCGCCTGAAACCTGAGAAGAGATGTCAGATTCACAATTTACGCTCATCGGTGAAGCTAGGGAGAGAGTCAAGTTTCTCACGGGCTCCAACCCTCTTATCTCCCAGGAACTACCATGCAAAATTAAACATAAAGTGGCCTACTGGATTACCTGCCTATTTCAACACCTCGATGTTCTTAAAGGCTAGAATTTCGGTCCTAATATAAAAGTCTCAAGATGCAACCTAATCCGGGACCAACCTCCACCAGAGGAACTTACTGACACCCCAAGTAGGGGTTCAGGAACAGACTCACCGTCTACCACAAGTGCCAGCCATCCTCCCAAGCCGAGTGAATGCCCACCCCTGCTGGCCAACCTCCTATCTACCCAAATGATCAACTCATTCATTTCCCATCTTCGTGAGTTGCTATGGATACACTAGATATAATCTATTGGAGTATTTTTGGCCTCAAGCGGAACATTCCTCCCCTAAACATGTTCTGCAAAAACTTCAAAGGCATCATTGCATTACAAGAAACGCTCCTCTGGCCTCATGACCTTGCCATCTGTGTTTCAGTGCATGAAGACTTCAGAGCATTC
Organism: Macrobrachium rosenbergii; assembly: GCF_040412425.1. NCBI lineage: Eukaryota > Metazoa > Arthropoda > Malacostraca > Decapoda > Palaemonidae > Macrobrachium > Macrobrachium rosenbergii. The sequence continues at coordinate 49,044,406 of NC_089750.1, read as the reverse complement.
TTGACCTCATCGATGCAAGTTACAGATCACATCGTAGCCGGTCGCCTGAAAGGGGCCTTTCTTTCCAGTGGCACAAATCACTAGACAATATGGTGAATGTGTTGACCTATAGGAGTGATAGATTGCTGGGGCTTCAAGTGACAGTAGGGGACTCTAAGATCCTAATAATCAATGTTTATATGCCCTGGGAAAAGAACAGTAATTTTGATCAATACTGCATGATCCTAGGTGAGTTACACAGCATTATTCACGATTCTACTGCTGATCATATTTGTATAATTGGGGACCTTAATTTTCACCCCACAAAACAATTTTATAATGAACTTACTCGCTTCTGTCAAAATCACGCTCTCCGAATTAGTGATGTAATGCTCCTCCCTCCCTCCTCCTATACCTATGTACAAAACAGAATGGACACAGTTACAAGCTCCTGGCTGGACCACTGCATCACATCCCCTCAACTTCATGATTCTACTGTGACCTGCAACATTCGCTATGATCTTGCAACAGGCTATGATCACATCCCCTTACAGGTGTCATTCAGTACCCCATCCCTCCCTACTGTGAACCCCCTAACTGATCACCCACCTGCTGTTAACTGGGATTTTAAAAACCAACAGAAAACCAGATCCTTTAGGGAAACCACGGAAACCAGGCTGCTGTCAATAGCTCAATTGGCAGACGCCTTACTGTGCGCTAAACCAAAATGTAGAAACGATCATCACAGGAGAGATCTGAAAGAATTCTATTCGAATATAATTTCCACTATGCTTGCCTCTGGCAGGGATATCTTTAGATCTTGTCAAGGCAACTCTCATAATATACCTGGATGGAATGACTTGGTTAAAGATCTATATACACATTCAGAGAAATGTTTCTACTGTGGAGGCAAAATGGTAGCCTGAGGGAAGGACACTTTGCACTGCTAATGAGGCAGGCAAGAGCGCAGTTCAAACTTGCCCTTAAGCATTGCAGACTTAATGAAAAGCAACTAAGAGCTGATGCAATGTCCAGAAAATTAGAATCTGGCGATTACCACCATCTTTGGAAGGACATTCAATCCCTAAATCCCAAAACTATAAAGCTATCACAGAGAGTAGGAGAAGCAGTCGGTGACGAGGCTTTCGCAAGAATGTGGGGCGATCACTTCAACACTATCCTGAATTACATAAACGATCAAGACTCCCGCAGGGATGTAAATAAACTTTTTAATGATAATATTCAGTTTCATTTCGCCAATTGTATTATGCCAGGTAACATCAGCGATGACATAAACAACCATAATCAACCTATCTAATAATAAATTGCACGGCTGCCATCCAATAATTTACATTTTGCTAGCTGCTCTATTCAATGAGTGCATAATTCACCAGTTTCTCCAGACTCCCTGCTCTTAGTTCACTTAATACAATCAATAAAAAAACAAGTTAAAGGATGCAGCCGACCCTGGCAAATATTGCCTGATTGCAATTACTACAATTGGGTCAAAGATACTTGAGTCTGTTCTTCTAGTGAGACTTCTCCCCTTTCTACACACTACTGACAACCAGTTCGGCTTTAAAGCAAACCACTCAACCGACACCTGCATCGGCATCCTGAAAGAATTGCTGAACTGTTACCTATCATCAGCCTCTCCTGTTTTCCTATGTTTTGTAGATGTGAGAAAAGCATTTGACAGAGTAAACTAACTGAAGCTCTTCCTGAAGCTGCACAAACGAGGCACACCTCTATATCTCATTGGCATTTTATGTTGTTGTTTCTCCACACAACAATTCTGTGTCAAATGGGGTAACGTACTGTCGTACACCTTCGGCACCCTAAACGGGCTCTGGCAAGGGGGCATTCTCTCTCCATACCTGTTTAGCACGCACACAGATGCCCTGAATGTCAAACTGAACTCACTCCCAATCGGATGCACTGTCAATGAAACAACAATAACAACCTCTGTTACGACGATGGTATGGTTCTGATTTCCCCATCAGTGCAAGGTCTCCAGCTACTCATCGACACCTGCCGCCAATATGCAGAGGAATTTGATATCTTGTACAACGAAACCAAGACCCAGTGTATACCGCTGCTCCCGAGATAGCTTAAGCATATTGCAGAACCACTAATTTTCTTCGGAAATCATCGTCTGGAATTCGTGCATGAATTTCCGTATTTGGGCCACATTATCACGGAAGACCTAAAAGATACGGCAGACATAGAACAGAGGCGCCGTAAACTATATGCAACTGGCAACATGATTGCAAGGAGGTTTGCCTTCTGTCACCGAGAAACGAAACTGCTGCTCTTCCGCTCGTACTGCTACAGTTTATATGGGTGTTCCCTTTGGACAAACTATACCCGAGAGACCATGAGAGACGTATCACTGTTGTTCACAATGCCATTCTGAGACGCCTCACAAACTCCTCGCTATCACTCAGCCACGCAGATGTTCATAGAAACCGCCTGGATAATTTGAAAATCATTGTGAGGCGAACAATGTCCAGTCTGATCACCCGACTGAGAAACAGCAACAATTCTCTCATACAAAGCATCCTAAGCAGTGAGGCAAGAAGATCTAAATTGTGGGAAAGATGGAATAATGAGGCGTCTGTTCCTTAGATTACTTATTCTCTATTTTTGCAATAATGAAGTGTCATCTCCTGAATCTGTCATTATTATTATTATTATTATTATTATTATTATTATTATTATTATTATTATTATTATTATTATTATTATTATATTTCTACGTTTCTTGTTATTTTTGGTATTTTTACTTTTTATCATTACTATGTTTATTATCATTGTAGAGCTTTGGAATGTTCAATATTCGTATTTAGCCTTCTAGATCTGACTTCTGTAACCACCTAAGGTCCCCAGATGGAAATTAATCGTCTGTAACCTGTATTTTTTATTGTTATCATTTTCATTTTTTTTCTATTATTCTCCATATAATTACTGTCATTACCGTTATTATGAATTTTATTTTTTTTCTACTTCTTCACCAACTGTGTGGATACTGCCGATAATTATTTTGATCACATGTTACCTTATGTATCTTGCTTGTGTGTGTTGTATTTGTATATTCTATGTACTGTATATGGGCCTGAGCCGAAATAAAGGTTATTATTATTATTATTATTATTATTATTATTATTATTATTATTATATATTTACATATATATAGTACACACCACACACACACACACACACACACACACACATACATATATATATATATATATATATATATATATATATATATATATATATATATATATATATATATATATATATACATACATACATACATACAGTATATTATTTCCATACTAGATTTTTATTTTTTCCTATTTTTATATTTCTTATTTCTGTTATCATCTAAATCTTCAACAGTATTTATTTTCTTATTTTTTGTCATTATTTTTCATGGGTGATGGGGGCGGCACGTGCCCAGGTGGCCCCCCGCGGATCAGCTAGTGGTGATGACAATAGTAATAGACTAATCTGAGAACGTGAGAACAGGCAAAGATAAAATATGGTGGAACGAAACAGCCACCAAGACACAAAAAACTACTTACCTGGTTTCAGTAAAACCACAGAAAATATATTATTTTTAAATTAGCCTGCGATCTTGAGAAATAGGATCAGTCACAAATTAAAAAAAAAAAAGATTGCCAGGCTTTGAGGAACCTACTTAGCAAGTTTTAACATAATGGTAGAAAAGCAAAATGTAAACTCTGAATTAACTTTTGATCTCTGAGAAGCAGGTAACTGCCAAAATTAACCATAACCTCCAGTTATTCTGTTCTCTGAGATTTAGAGAATAACCGCTAAACTTGAGAATTTAAATTCACACCTGACCTCGAAAAATAGGCCTAGGTAAAACATTGTGAAAAATAATCAACTCCTAAGGTACTGATCTCCGAATTTTCAACAGAATTAGAGAAGGGTAATAATAATAATAATAATAATAATAATAATAATAATAATAATAATAATAATAATAATAATAATAATAATAATAATAATAATAATAATAATAATAATAATAATAATAATAATAATAATAATAATAATCCATAAAAGAATCCCCTGTACCACATGTATATAATTGTAGTAGCACTCACGCAGTGCTGAAGCACACTTCATTACTCACATATATTCTATTTTCTTGGTTTTTTGGGAGGGAGCTTTGCGGGCAGCTGCAGTCACCCTTTTTGCCATGACACACATGGAAATCTGTGCAACGCATTTGCTCATCTTAGGGGTTTCTTTCTTCATGTTACTTTCACTATAAAACTTTTTGTGGGCTTTGTTATAACAAATATCTAGTATATGTGAAGGATAACATAAATCTGTCCCTATTTTTCTTATGTATTCAATTTCTTTATCCAAATACTGGGGACTGACAATGCGCAAGGATCGTAAAAACATAGAGGAAAAAACTGATATTTTGATGTTGAGGTGATGGCCTGAATAAAAATGGACATAAGTTAAGTTGTTGGTTGGTTTCCTATAAATACTGAATTTACATTGAAATGGTTCTCTATGTATTAAAACATCTAAGAAAGGGAGGCAATTGTCTTTTTCTAATTCTAACGTAAACTTAATGGATGGTACCTGGTTATTCAAATTACAGAGTAAATCATTTACATCAATACCAGCAGGCAAAACAGCTAAAATATCGTCAACATACCTATATCACTTTAAAGGAGTGTAAATGATATTCGGTATATATCGTTTTTCAAAGAATTCCATGTACAAGTTTGAGAGGAGTGGGGATAAAGGGTTGCCCATTGTCATGCCAAATATTTGTTGGTAAAATGCACCATTGAATATAAACTCACAATCACAAATGCACAACCTAGTGAGAGAAATTATATGACTTACAGGTAGAGGTAATTCGTGATGGATTAATTCATTACTAAGATACTCTGAAATAGAATCTATAGGGACTTTAGTAAAAAGAGAACAAACATCAAAACTAACGAATCTATCAGTGGGGTAAAAAGTGATTTTGTTTAATTTATCAACTAAATCTAGACTATTATATACGTGAGAATCTGAGATAATTCCCAGTGTTCTTTTTCTCTAACTGAATCTCTCGTTTTCCTTGTTCAAATTTCCATCTATAAGAAGTCCTTGACTAAGAACCTTAGTGAAGTACATTCCTTTGTGAAGTTCCTATATTCTCACGTATATAATAGTGTAGATTTAGTTGATAAATTAAACAAAATCACTATTTGCCCCCCTGATAGATTCGTTAGTTTTGATGTTTGTTCTCTTTTTACTAAAGTCCCTATAGATTCTATTTTAGAGTATCTTAGTAATGAATTAATCCATCACGAATTACCTCTACCTGTAAGTCATATCATTTCTCTCACTAGGTTGTGCATCTGTGATTGTAAGTTTATATTCAATGGTGCATTTTACCAACAAATATTTGGTATGGCAATGAGTAACCCTTTATCCCCACTCCTCTCAAACTTGTACATGGAATTCTTTGAAAAACGATATATACCTAATATCATTTATACTCCTTTAAAGTGTTATAGGTATGTTGACGATATTTTAGCTGTTTTGCCTGCTGGTATTGATGTAAATGATTTACTCTGTAATTTGAATAACCATGTACCATCCATTAAGTTTACGTTAGAATTAGAAAAAGATAATTGCCTCCCTTTCTTAGATGTTTTAATACATAGAGAACCATTTCAATGTAAATTCAGTATTTATAGGAAACCAACCAACAACTTAACTTATGTCCATTTTTATTCAGGCCATCTCCTCAACATCAAAATATCAATTTTTTCCTCTATGTTTTTACGAGCCTTGCGCATTGTCAGTCCCCAGTATTTGGATAAAGAAATTGAATACATAAGAAAAAATAGGGACAGATTTATGTTATCCTTCACATATACTAGTATTACTAGATATTTGTTATAACAAAGCCCACAAAAAGTTTTGTAGTGAAAGTAACATGAAGAAAGAAACCCCTAAGAACATTCTTAGCTTGCCTTATTTTAGTGGTTTTGAAAACATAAAATCTTTGTTAAAACCTTTTAATGTAAACCTCGTTTTTTCTTATAATAACACACTCAAAAGAATGTTAATAAAAAATAGCCCTAAAGAAAACAACAGCATAATATATAAAATTCCATGTTTGGATTGCCCCTCTTTTCATATTGGCCAATCTAGCAAAGATTTAGATGTACGTATTAAGAAACATAAGTATTCAGTCAAAACTGGACAAGCATCCAATGCTATATTCATTCATTTAAGTGAAAACTCTCACAGGATAAATTGGACTGAAAGTTCAGTGATTGCCAGATCGAAAGATTTCTCTTCAAGAAATCTATTGGAGTCCGCTATTATCCAGCTTACTTCCAGTTGTAATTTTGATCTTAGCCCTGTCATGTATTATTTGGACCCCTGTATTAGAAAAATGTTCAAGAATAACCTAAAAGATAAAATCACTGACTTAATTACAAGTTAGCTACTTGATATATATTTTCTATATATCCATATGTTTAATATAATTTTTTATTTGTAAAAATGTTCATCTTGCAAAAAGTTATTATTGTTTACAAAAAAGAAGAAGAGAGAATTATTGTGTTGGACTAAAATTTTTAGGTGGTCAGTCACGAACCTGTATAATCTTTTAATTGTCCTGTCCCTGCTCCTGAACGGTTGATCCTAATCCTTTGTAAAAACCTCTTAAATATTTAATCCTGTTTTGGCAGTTCTACTAATTCTTCAATTGTGTTGGATTCCAGGTATATATGTTTCCTTTATAATCCCCATCTGTCATTTATATGAGCTTTCTTTGTAAACATACTTTTATATTTCTTCAGTCTGCTAAGTAAAGGACATAGTGTCGAAAGGCCTCGCAGCACTCCAGTGTTTCTGTTTCCTTCGTGGATTTTATTTTTATTTATATATTCATCACGTTCCATATTTTCGTGATTCAGTTATACATACATATATATATATATATATATATATATATATATATATATATATATATATATATATATATATATATATATATATATATATATATATATATATATATATATATATATATATATATATATATATATATATATATATATATATATAAATAAATGTTGCCATGTCGTCCTCTCTTGCATCTAAATTTATTATGAAATTAACTTTAGCATTAGCAAAAAAAGCGGGTAGATTCTCACACGAAAATGTTGGTTGAGAAAGATATCATTGTCTTAAGTTAGTCAATGGACTGAGGGGTGGGAATTTTAAACTGATAGGACTCTTAAGGGAAAAGACTTTTGCTAGTTAGCTCTTAGGCATACTTATCTTAAAACCTACTTTCCTGTAACTTATGTACTGGTGAGTCTTTGTAATTTCCAGACGAACCAGCGATCCAATGCCCAAGGTGATGGGTGGAGATTTCGCCGGACTGGTGTGAGGATTCTGAGACCCATTCGTGGTCATTTACATTCCAACTCCCACAAAACTAAATTATTGATGGGCTGCTCTGAGCCATCTCTTTGTCTGTCCCTTCCACCCCAACATGTGGGACAATTGTTGAACCCAGAGGACTGAAACAACTTAACGCATCTGATCAATGCATTATTTGAACAGTGGTAAATGTGACTTCGACATATTAATTCCCAGTGTTCTTTTTCTCTAACTAAATCTCTCGTTTTACTTGTTCAAATTTCCATCTATAAGAAGTCCGTGACTAAGAACCTTAGTAAAGTACATTCCTTTGTGAAGTTCCTATATTAATTGAATGCCTTGTTGTCAAGTGACATAACCTTAATTTCCCCTTCGTGGTATTCAATTCATTATTCATGATCTAAGGAAACTCATTTCTTGTAACTAGATATTACCAGAGAGAGATACTTTTATATATGAGTGTTACCAGGATTATTTATTTCCAGATGCGTATGTATGCCTCGAAGCCTGGTTTTCCCCTCTTGCTTGGAGATATTTGCAATCCTCAGTGCTTGGAAGCAACGTTCACGTCCTTTGAAGATCACCTGTTACAAGAGATCACTTAGAAGAGGCTCAGATTTGTTGTGCACTTGTGCAGAATTAATTTACTTGTCCTGATTAGGTCTAACATTTCGAGCTACAGTTCAGCTCCTGTAAATGCTCCAATTTAATTCTTTATTTTTTTGGATTAGTTTCAGTAAGTTTAATTAACTCATGTTCTGGTGTGAAGTGAATATGTTCTTGTACTGATTAGTTTCAAACTGGCGACCTTTCCATTGTAGTTTATTATGTTATATTTTATTTTGTTGGCCTTAATTGGCAGGTTTTATGGGTCCCGGTGCATGCAAGGTAGCAGTCATTTAATCGATCAGTTAATTAACCAGCCACCCGTGTAATAGTGCGACCTTGCCAGGATCTATGGAATTAATAATAATAATAATAATAATAATAATAATAATAATAATAATAATAATAATAATAATAATAATTCCTTTATTCCACAAATACAGTGGGTATTCTATTACATAAAAAGTATCCATACAGATGACTCTTAAAATGATACAAATACATTAATTAGTACTTTAACTAAAAGGTTGAAGGTGACTCTTAAAACAAAGGTATAATCTGTAGTCTAAAATAAATAGGACTAAATACAAAGATAAAATTACCTATTCGTCTAGTTAAGAAGCAAAATTTATTTACATTTATAAAATATCTTAAAGGTTACCATTATTTTGCTTCTGAAACAGGTGTGATTTCTGTTTTCTCTTAAAAGTAGACAAATTGGTACACTCTTTAATATCCTCCGGCAATGCATTCCAAAGCTTGGGACCCCTGACGGATGTTGCCTTATCAGCCAGGATTGTCCGTCTCCTTGGAACCACCAAATGACAGCTACTAGCCTTTGCTAAGCTAGCCACACAGAGAGAAGAACTTGGAAATAAGTAAAAATAATTAAAAACTGAAAGTCAGATCATAATAATTTCATGCAATAATCCCCCAAGCAAGGAAGGATACAGGTCAAGGCAAGTTAATATTAGTATCGTTGTTATAATACATGAGCAAGACAGAGTCAGGTAGGGAAAGTGTGCAGTAAGTGAGTGTTAAATTTACAATTTACGAACAGGAAAAGTTAGGAAAGATACCACGCAGTGCTTGATTTTCATCTGCCACATTTCTTTCAAGGTCGTTAAGCTGAGTTATCGAGTCAGGCTTATTATTTTGCTGTTTTCCGGCTAACAAGTAATGCATAATATCAATTTTTTTTAACCAGTTAGTTTAGTGTATGGCAAAGAAAAAGGGAGCATGTGTGCCCAGCGTTTCTCTCATAGGTTAGGACGGACAATTTTGTATGTCCATAGGATATAGGACAAAGAACTGCTGTCAACCCTAAGAGGGAGACCCCTGAATAAGCATGACGAGAATTACTTTCACTTGTGCGAAAATCATATTAAATTTTTTTTTTTTTTTGCCTTTTTCGTTAGTAACATAAATAACAGTATTAGTGTCTAATTTCATAATTTGCCTTTTACATTAGCGTAAATCAAGCTAGTAGGAAAGTCATGTCGTTCCTTGGTATTGTAGAGTGCCCCAAAGTGAGCACGGCCACTGAGTGTAGGAATAAATTACATTGAGTGAAAAAGAAAAAACTATGAAAATTTGTCTTCCGTCTTTCATAATGTACAGTAACTTGCATCTAAGGTGTTTTAAGTTTAAAACTTGCATTCCCACATTAGTTTCAGTCATTTTATAAGAAGAATTTGAGTTTTGTTCCTTTGTATTGTAAAAATCATGAAGCGAGGCAGGAGATTTGTATTCCTCCGCAAGTGATGTCATGAGCACAACTCGCTTCCCGTAGAATCTGCTGTGCGCAGTCTCAAGATTTGTCTGCCATCTTGAATCTTCAGTGTGGGCATACTGGGCATATGATAGTGTTTAAATTCCAGGCCTCGCGACCTTGAATCATCACTTGAACTACTTTCACAAGTGAGTCTTTATGCTCCACGCACCTACTGTACTCACAAATCTTTATAAAACACTTCATTCAAGGGGAAAACTACTTAGACATAATTTTATAAAAACACTTCAAAGAAAGTTCGACAGTTAGTTAGGAAATATAAATTAAATTCCTATACAAATATACATCTTAGAAGGGAAATAAAAAGAAACTCAGGATAAATACGTACAGGTACACAAATTCAAGAATTTTACCAAGAATTAATAAGAGCATGGTGTAATAAGGCAGGCTGGTATTGGCAGATGACCCATTACATAATATAACCAAATTAATCAGAATATTCATGGTAAGAAAACCTGTTTGAGGGATAATTCCTGGGACCGTGCTCCTGCTAGTAATCATTTATTTTCTTTCTTATTCTCACGCAGTGCTAACTTTGCATATGTACTTGTGCACTAGTACTTGGTTATTTTTCCACATTTTCCTAAAAGAAAAGAAAGGACCAAAATAAAAGAACACCTCTGCCTCACAGAATGGATTTGAGGGCAAGTGAACATTAACCACAGTTATTGAAAACTGCCCGGCACGAGTGGCGTTTACTTTCTCCAAGACTAACGTATGCCGTGAGGAATACCTTGCACATTGAAGTGCAATTCCAAGCCTTGCTCCCTCCACATGAAAGGCAGTAGCACTGCTAGTATTTAGGAATTAGCCACCCATGAGTGCCAAAGGAACAAAAGGGATTCCCTTCCCACAGTGCCCCAAATCTGGGCCACTGTCAACAGCAACTGACTGGAGTGCTTACCTTTCTTTTCCTCTCTGACTTATTGCTTGCGTTCTGCCTGGGCAGTGTGCCTTTCCATTTAGTACCATTAGTGGTACCGTACCCTAGTACCAACAAGAAAAGTTCTGTGTGTCTAAGAAACTTCACCTGTACCTCGAGATACAGAGTCCCATCAGTGTGACCTCTGCAAGGCGCACTCAGCCACAGTGCCACCTTATTGAAAAGGTGCCAGTCCCTTGAAGTGTCACCACAGTTAAGGGACACTTCTCTAAAACACTTTCCTTTCCGGACTAACGACCTTACCCATCCTAACCTACCAGAACCTAACCTACCAGAACTATGGCAACAGAATGTTACCGAACCTTTATGGATCTGGGGAAGGAGGCAGGTCTCATGGAAAAGGCTCTCACCAAGTGGGTGAAAGAACAACTGGAAGACTTATCCCAGAAGGAGAAGCAGGAGAGAGAGGAATGAAGGAAGTATGACGAAGAACAGAGGGAGTTGGAAGATGCAAGGGAAGAAAAGAAAAGACAGCATGAATTAGCCCTCAAGGAAAGCGAGCTAGCTCTCAAGGAGAAGAATCTCGAGCTGGAGAAGGCTCGGAAAGAAAATGCTAAAGCTCTGGCTGCCCAACAAACTTCCAACCCCACACCTTCCGTGCCAAATGCTCCAATACCAAGTATTAATTCTCTAGTCTCCAAATGAACAGAGGAAGACCTAGAGACATGGTTAGAGGAAACAGAGACCCTCTTCGATAACTACAACACCACTGAGAAGGTGAGGGCCTTAGTGCATGCCAAACACATGGAAGGTAAAGCCAAGGCAGCCCATTGCTCGCTGGAGAAGAATCAAAGAGGCAGCATGGTAGAAGTTCATAGGATCATAACAAAAGCCTACGTGATAACCCTAGAGAAATGGAGACAGTAGTTTTGAGGTCTCGCCAAGGAAGTTGGGTGGTCCTGGGCTGAATGGGCCTGTCACAAGACCCAAGCCAGTACATGCTGGGATGACTCCCTGTTGTGCACCACGTTCGGCAACCTCTTCAATCAGCCCATGTTGGAGGACCTCTTTCAATGTCTCCCTGAGCCCTTGCTGCGTACCTCAACGACCAGCAGCCCACAACACTTATGGAAGCCTGTCGTATGGCTGATTCCTGGGAGACCTACAGTCATTCTTACGGCACATCCCAGTCATGCAAAGTGTCGTCCGACTATCTCTCTGGGTCGACTTGCCCGAAGAACTGACTATCTGGTAAGCCCACGTGTACCTACTGCAAATCCGAGTGCTGCTACAGGATGGGCACTAACAAGCAGCCTCCTCTCCATCCACTTCCTCTCAGTCCACTTCCACAGTCCTCTCCACCAACAATCACCGTAGGTAACCAAGTCCCCACAAGGGGCACTTGTCAATCCTGTGGTGCTTCTGGCCACTAAGGTGCTGGATATTCAGCATGCCCAAATCATGTCCCATCCACCAAGTTCATCAACTTGTTAAGTCCAGCCTCTTGGGGTGAGGTACCTTCTGCGGCCTTGCCATGGAAGGTACCTCACCCTGAGAGGCTGGACACTCAGTCCATCTTGGTGGCACCCCTTGATGGCTCTAGCCTGCCAGTTGACCTACTGGTTATGGTAGACATTGCAGCAGACGTCAGTTTGACTGACAGGCCCCGAGTGCCAGCCAGTGCCACTGTTGATGAACAAATTTGGTGGGAGATGAAATGGGTAGAGGGCCACACCAAATCCATTCCCACAGTCGAGCTCCAGGTTACGACACCTTGGGGCATGCTACCTCACCGCCTTGGCGTAGTGAGTGGAATCAGGCCCGGAGTGGAATTCCTGTTGGGTCGGGACCTCCCCTGGGGAGATTCTTACCCAACACCACTCCGGAGCCCTGCTACCTCCACAATGGAGGCATTGACTGTAGGATCACCAATCAAGAGCATAGCCACTTTGACTGGCGAGCCACCAAAAGAAGAATTACCTTATGCCCACCGGAGCGGTCGGCAGAAGGGGCACACTCTGTGCAACTCCAGGCTTAGTCCTCCCTCCTCATAAAAGGAAGGCCACCAAAGAAGTCCTCCCTCTTCATGAAAGGATGTTGACAGAACGCAGTACCACTCTCGCATGTGCAAGGTGACAGGCCACTCCACTAATTGAGAGGCTGCCCTAATAAGTCATGCGTAGCAGATGCCAGCTGGGACAGGAATTTTGTCTCAGCCCAACCCAAGCCATCTGCAAGGTATTGCACTCCCAGACCCCTTGTCAGACATACCTGATCATCAATCTCGGCCAGTGCCACTTGTGAGCCCTGAGCAATGCCATGCTCCATCCATCTCGGACATTGAGCCACCACACAACTTGAACCCTGTGCCTGGCCCTGACATGGTGCCAGTGCCAGAGCCCAATCATGACATGGACCACATCCATCCCCAGGGGATGAACCTCTGGTGGACCTTACTGTTACACCTTCTCTGGGAGGCCAGGAACTGGCCTCCCTGGATGCAGAAGCTGAGACCGCTCTTTCTCTGGTTGTCACAGCATCCGGAGTAGGGAGCCCTCCAGTAGCCTCTGAGGTTACCCCTGACTTTGCGCCTGACAGTCCCTCTGGCTTTTCCCAGAGTCGGTGCCCTCATCACCTCCTAGGACTGTCATAGATAGGCCTTGGAGGAACCCGAAGAAGAAGAAGGGTGAAAGAGATCCAATTAGCTAGTTAGAGCCACATGCTCAACCTGGCACTCGTGTCTATTTGACACAGTGCCCCATTTCCATCTCAGAGTGATCTTGGTACCTACACAGAGGAGGTACCCGGAGTGATCTCTGCTAAGTAATAGCATTATAACATCATAGACAAGATTCAGTAAGCAGGAGTATCTTTGTAAGTATCACGAGACAGAGAATTTGTAAATCCAGTAGTCATAGCTAGTGTTGTATCAGAGCCATTGAGTTCATGGCACGCATGGCATAATGCCTCAATTGAAGAAAGCATTTTCCATATAAAACTGAGGAGACTGGGTACCTCTCTTGTTCAAGTATAAAAACTCATTTAAAGAACTTCAGGTTACTCCTTTGTTCACTATGTCTGTACATTCTAGTGTAAGAAATTGTATACTTATAATGATATTGTAATTTAGTGAGTTCATTGTCATTGAAGTTGGTGCTATGGGAGTGTTCTAATAATTTATGTCTTAAAAGATACAGCTGAATGCATCATTTGTCTAGGAGTAAATTTCACTGTTCATCAGAGACAACCAGTAAAAATCCGTAGACTAGCCACATTGCAAGGGCAAGAACCATTCGGGGAGAAGAATAAAGTAGTCGAAGCAAACAGTGTGCTTAGTGCAGACCTTCATGCCCGAAAGGGAGCGAAGGCCTTCTTAAAGTGGGGAGCTATTCTAAATGTTGCTGTGTCGCCTCTCTTGCATCTAAATTTATTATGAAATTAACTTTAGCAGTAGCGAAACAAGGAGGCAGATTCTTGCATGAAAGTGTTGGGTGAGAAAGATGTTGTCATTGTCTTAAGCTAGCCAATGGACAAAGGGGTGTGAATTTTAAACTGATAGGACTCATAAGGGAAAAGACTTTTACTAGTTAGCTCTTAGGCATACTTCCCTTAAAACCTACTTTCCTGTAACCTATGTACTGGTGAGGCTTTGTCATTTCCAGATGCACCAGTGACCCGATGCCCAAGGTTTTTTGCCTTTTGCTTGGAGATATTAGCAATCCTCAGTGCTTGGTAGCAACGTTCACGCCCTGTTACAAGAGAGCCCTAAGAAGAGGCTCAAATCTGTTATGCATTTGTGTAGAATTAATGTACTCGTCCAGATTAGGACCAACTTTCGACAGCACCTTGTTGGTCTAAAGGATGATTTCTTCAGAGTAGGCCTTAATAGCCTTCCATCGAGGGCAGATCTAACATGTCATTGGTCCTTTTATTCCAGAGGGAGGTGTAGGCATAGGAGTGACCTAGGATGTCATTGGCTGTCGAACCTGGAGTCAACCTCTGGGAGATGGAACTTGGCCGAGGTCATTATGCCCTGCAGTGCTGCTGGAGGGGCAAAAGTGGTCGCAGGCCCATATAAGAATTGTCTGGAAGGGGGACATGGTGTTTCTTGGAGGGATCAGGAATGAGACTTTAACTGAACAAGGGGAAGCTGTCTTGGTTGATATACCACAGCAAAATCCCAAGGGAGACATCATTTTAAATTCAAATTCAGGACATGCACCCATAATAAATGGCTTATGGACGGATCCCTTCCTCTCTTTCTTGGATTAAGTTGGTGTTTGGTATAAACATGTAGTTTTGCCATTGTTTTCATGCTGAGAAAATAACGAAGCGAAAAGGGAAAATCCTTGGTGAGGACAAAATGGCTGACTATAATAAAAAAATTACACTACAAACGAATAAAATAAAATAGAATGACACACTTGAACCTTTGACGAGCATAGGACCCATGGACGTGACAGTACACGCACACACACACACACACACACACACACACACACACACACACATATATATATATATATATATATATATATATATATATATATATATATATATATATAAAAATTAAAATAGTTCAGCATTAATTTTGTGGTCTATTATTTTTATTATGCAGTAACTCAGGCAAATAAGTTAATCCAAAAGCTGGTCTCTGAATGGCTGATTGCTAGTGGGTGTATCTACAAGTATACTTTACTATACCTCTTTCTCTCGGCTTATTTGAGGGATGTGTGAATGCAATGCCTTTATTCTGTCATAATTATTCCTCATTTACTTGATGTTGTCATGCGCTTCGTTTGTTGCTGTTGATTGATGTGTCTCAATTTCAGTTCCTGTACTGTATCCTGAAGCATAGGACACTATGTAATTATAGTATCGTGCTGCATTATACTTAAATGAATATATATATATATATATATATATATATATATATATATATATATATATATATATATATATATATTATATATATATATATATATATATATATATATATATATATATATATATATATATATATATATATATATATATATATATATATATATATATATACAACACGTTAAACTGCAACACTTTAATTAACTGCGAGAGATGAAGCAAAAAAAAATAGAGCACTGGGTAAACGTCAGCGGAAGTCGTAAGTAATTTGTTACTGAGGAAGATCACTGGAGCCTCAGATCATGGGGGCCGACTGTGCTTTTGATTTAGTAACGTTTTGTCCTTGACTTATGTTAATTTAATTCATTATGAACTTTTCTAATAACGAAGTTCGAGTGAAGCGATGAATCACACTTTTCTGAAGTTGAACAACATAGAAACAGAACAAATCCGCATTATGCAGCTGATATTAGCAGACTCAATGAAGACTGCCCATTAACAAGGAAAATAGAGTTGTGGGAAATCAAAATAATAATTCAAAATTTTAAACACAAAGCACCAGGAAAGAGTGGAATTAACAAGATCATAATTCAAAATTTACCAGACATTGCATTCGAAAAATTAAGAGAAATATACAACTGGGTTCTCTCAACTGGATATTTTCCAATTATATTCAAGAATGTAATAATGATTTTGATACCCAAACCAGGAAAAGATACCAGTCAGGTAGAGAATTATAGACCAATATCATTACTAGAAATACCTGGCAAAATATTTGAAAAAATAATTAACAACAGATTAGTGTTGTTCCTAGAAGGTAATCAGCTACACAATAATAATCAATATGGATTTAGAAAAGGAAGAGGGACCCAGATTGCAATAGCAACAATATATGAGAGTATTGCACTATCACAAAGAAGAAGGTACCTACTGTATGTTACCTAGTATGTGGAGATATAACCAAGGCATTTGACAAAGTATGGATACAAGGACTTCAATACAAAATATTACATCTCAACCTTCCAGACATTTTTGAGAAAATACTATGCAACGTCATCAAAGATCGAACAGCAGCAATCAAGTCACAAAATTACATAGGGAATCCATTCCCGTTACTAAGTGGAGTCCCACAAGGATCTGTACTCAGTCCAACACTATTCATATTATATACATCAGATATGATTTCACCACCAGAGTACTGTACTGATGTCTGCTTTGCAGATGATATAACTCAAATAATTATAATCCCAGAAAAACGCACTCGAAGAAGGGATCTAACTTTGAAAAGACAAGTAGCACAGAAAACAATGAACCAAATTGAAAGAATAAATCAGTTTGAAAAGAAGTGGAAGATAAAGACAAATAAATCTAAATTCCAACTAGTATCAGTGTCTGCTTACAAACCTGCACAAATAATGTTAGACCAACAACCGATGAATTTTACTAAAAGCACAGGAATACTAGGAATACAATTCGGACAAAGAGGAATATCAAGACACGTGAGAGAAAGGCTAAGAATAGCAAGAACACAAAATACAAAGCTAAAACGATTTTGGAATATGAACACAAATATCAAAATCCATTTCTACAAAAGCCTAATCAGACCAATAATGGAATATCCACCAATACCCACGTGTTTAGCATCGACTTCCAATATAAGTGTATTACAAAAATTCCAAAATAAGATACTAAGGTCCGCAGTGAGAAACAATCAAGAAGATGATGATCTGAATATAGAACAAATACACAAAAAATGCAAAGTAGAACCAATTAATCAAAGATTATACAGACTGGCAACCAACATATGGAGCAAACTAGATCAATACAACAGTGAATTAACAGAAAAATCCGTAGCAGAAGAGAGAAGCCACCCAAACAACACAGACCACAGATGTTGGAGAAGAGTATCTTCATATATTCATCGTGATGAACCTCAGCCATTATATTATTAAGAAATGCAAAATCATTATGATAATTAACATCAAGGTTAAAATGAGGAAATTGGAACTTACTTTTTATTTTATTTTATGTTTTAAATATGATTATACTAATAAGAAATAAAATTCAAAATATGCAATATGTACAATTCACCATGTTATTATAATGTACAATTATTATTGTATTATGTTGATATTAGAGAAATTGTACCCTTAACTAAATAAAATTGTGGATAAACCACACTTGACATTACTCTTACTAATATTTCACTTTCTAAACTATTCCCTACCATGGTTAGCTAGCTAACTGCCCTCACTCTTCTTTCACCCATCTTACCTATCAGCTAAAAAAAAAAAAAAAAAAAAAAAAAAAAACGTGTACTGGCATACCGTATTTAGTGGAGGAGGGAATCCTAAAAAGAAAATAGAAATCATTGACTATAAAAAAGAATGAATTGCTTTCATTTCTGATAACTGCCTAGGTGAAATATTATAATCTTGAAAGATTTATCGGTATATGAATGTTTTGTGCCTTTATATATGCACTATACTTTTATACGATTTAGAGGTTTTGTAGAAAGCTACATGCAGAAATTTAAGTATTTTGCTGCCTGTTCTCTGGTTATTATATTTTCATTTATCCGA
This sequence comes from Macrobrachium rosenbergii, assembly GCF_040412425.1. Lineage (NCBI taxonomy): Eukaryota > Metazoa > Arthropoda > Malacostraca > Decapoda > Palaemonidae > Macrobrachium > Macrobrachium rosenbergii. Next base: position 49,026,225 of record NC_089750.1, on the reverse strand, counting down.
CGGTCGCTCGTACTCCCGTCACGCATCCAATGTTCCGTGGGCCACTCAGTGCCTTGGACATCCTGATTTTGACAGCTTTACGGGGGCACCTGGTCGTTCATTATCTGGAAACATCTTTAGATTTTATTGTTATTAGAAATCTATTTGATAAATTTGATAGTCTATGAAAAGTACAAGAATTTATTTGGATAATTTTGGAGGAACAATTCTGAAGCAGGTCGAGTTTTGATATACGCATTTACCTTGTATTGTTACTGCCACTTTTCTGGTAATAATTGCAACGTGGTTTCTGACGATTTACCTGCGTTTTTGTCTACTTTACAGTTCAGTTTTATTTGAATTATTCTTCAAATAAAACA
>NC_089750.1:48993366-49020866 GCF_040412425.1 Macrobrachium rosenbergii | reverse complement strand
CGACCTTTGGCTAATTAACGTCTGTCTTTGAGGTTAACTTTTGGCTTCAAGTGACAGGTTACGTGTAATCTTGGTTTGCAGGGCCGTAAAATTTACGTAAATTGAATAATACATGATCAACCAAGACCCTCCCACACGTAACATTGGCGACCTTGCCAGGATCTAAAGTACATTTTAGAGAAAGAATCTGGAGAAAAGGAAATTAAATTACATTAATTCCAAAAAAAAAAAAAAAAAAAAAAAAAAAAAAATAGTCAGATATCGAACTCCATTTCATTCTTCCAAACAAGGAACGAGGCATAATAATAAGCAGTAAAGAGAATAGTTATAATAACAAGTGTAGCGAGAATTAGCGTAGGAAAGGGTGCGTCGAGAGCAGAGAGTCATAATTTATAACGTCTAAGACAAGGGCATTTTACCGTGTTCGGACCGTGAGAGAAGTCGTTCAAGAAACGAATCCTAAGGCCGGGAAAAAGCGGAGCCTGTTTCATGTACACAAAGTAATTTAGAAATCGCGTCGGCAATTCCGATCGTTATTGTTTGCATGTAGCGGGAATCATTCAAAAAACCGTGTCAGTGAAGTAGCAAACGAACTGAAATAGTAATTTTACAATAAAGGTACCGTTAACAACGTAAATTTACGCAGGCAAGCCAGCATCTCTCTTTTCATTCTTTTGTTTAATCTCCGAGAGGGAATACGATAACAAAAGACACAAAGTTGTTTGGTAATTTAGTTTTCCATCCGTAACGTAAAACGCTATGCATGATTGGTATATTTAAAGTAAAATCTGGATACCTGCATTTGTTTCGTGCGTTATTTTGAATTTGGTGCTAAAAGGAAATACCCGCCATCTTGGATTCCTCTGCCGTGTTCGCGCGATTGTTTGAAATTGTTCGAACTGTTTGTGAGAGAACGGCCATTTTGGGGTTTCCTTCGCCGGCCGAGGCTGTTTTGAAATTTAGGCCTAACGGGACCTTGGCCGCCATCTCAACGACCTTGTTATTGTGACGTCGACTCTGCTCCCCGCCACTCTTGGGGCATATATTTTTTTTTTTTGCTTTTCGTAGCGAACCCACCTCCTAATATCTTAGCTAGGAAAAACCAAAAGATAATTTAGGCAGGGAAAGTTAGGCCTTAGTTAGGAGTAATAACAAGTTCCTATACGAATACCTACTATAAAATCATATAAAGAAAATTTACAATTTTACGATAAAAACTTTTGTGACGTCGGCTCCCGGAAAATTAAGATAATAAAGTAATCCCTAAGGAAGCCAAGACGACGCATCTATATCATTTTATTAAGATCCATGCCATTGTGCATGTATAAAATCTTTGTTTACATGTTCTTAAGCAGCAAGAAATTAGCTGATTGAAAATCTCTCTCTCTCTCTCTCTCTCTCTCTCTCTCTCTCTCTCTCTCTCGTCATTCAAGTAAGCATTCCTAACCTAAGTGTACGTGACCCTCTTCAAAGAAAGAACGGCCGACACTAGGCTAATTAATTCAAATACAATAAGCCAAATAAAAGAAACACCTCTGTCCCACAATAGATGAGGACAAGTTAAGAGTAATTACAATACAGTGATAAACTGTCGGTCACGAGTGAGGCCTGCTATCCAGACCAAAAAGCCAACAGTAGTTTTCACCCTCTGAAAAAAAAGGGGGCCAGTACTGGGACCAGCCACTCACGAGGATCTTTAAGAAAAAAAAAAAAAACAAATTCACTTTATTCCACAGTGCCAATAATTTGCAGCACTCATCACTGGAATAGCTTACTTCTCTATCTCTCTCTCTCTTTTTACCTTCCCTTTCTCTCTCATTCGATTGTTGCCCTCTGCAGGGGTGTAGAGTGCCTTTCCTCCCATATAGCCTAGTTGGACTCCAGTAGAGGGTCCCTAGGAACACATTGGCACCATAAGTGCCACCAAGCAGAATCCAGAAAATAAATAAAACAAAACCAAAAGGGAACACAGAAGAAAGTTCTTCTGGAACCTAACCTGCACCAGTGCCTAGGGATACTGAGTGCCACCAGTGTGACCTGTACACGGCACACCCAAACTACAGTGCCACCTTTTGAAAGGGTGCCACGTCATTGAAGAGACACTTCCTCGCTGCCCAAGTACGCCCGTCGACCCGGATAGACGCCCTTCCCCACCAGAACCATGGCAGCAGAGCATTATAAAACTTTCCTGGGGCTGGGGACGGCGGCAGGTCTCACCCGGCTCGGAACTTACCACCTGGGTTAAGGAGCAAGTGGACGACTTGGGCCAAGCGGGAGAAGGAAGAAAGACTCGAGCAGAGGAAGTATGAAGCCGAGCAGAGGAAGTATGAAGAAGAACGAAGGTGTATGAAGCCGAGCAAAGGCAATATGAAGAGGAAAGAGAAGAAAGAAGGAGACAGCATGAGTTAGCCTGCAAGGAAACTGAGTTAGCCCTAAAGGAGAAGGAGCTCGAGCTTGAGAGAGCGAAATGGAGAATGCCGAAGCTATGGCTAGCCATCAAGCCTCCAGTTCTACACCTGCTGCATCAAACGCTCCAATTTCGAGCATCAATTCCCTAGTCCCCAAGTGGACTGAGGACGAGCCAGAAGCATGGCTGGAGGAGATCGAGGCTCTTTTTCGATAACTACAGCACCACGGAGACGGAGAGAGCCTTAATACTAGCCAAGCATATGGAGGGAAAAGCCAAGGCAGCGCTTCGCTCACTGGAGAAGAGCCAGAGAGGCAACATGGCGGAAGTTCGTAGAGTCATTACAAAGGCCTGCGAGATAACCCCAGAAAAATGGAGACAACGGTTCCGAGGTCTTGCCAAGGAAGTCGGCTGGTCTTGGACGGAATGGGCATGTCACAAAACCCAGTCCGATGCGCTGGTTCGACTCCTTGGCCTGCACGACGTTTGAGGATCTCTTCAATCGGACCATGCTAGAAGACCTTTTCCAATGTGTGCCAGGGCCCCTTGCAGTATATCTTAACGATAAACAGCCCTCCACACTTATGGAAGCTTGTCGCATGGCTGATTCGTGGGAAACCTTCAATCAGTCGCATAGCACCTCTCAGAAGCGAATCATCCCTCCGGCCTACCTCTCGAACTCCACTCGCCCGAAGAATGGACTGCCTAGCAAGACCCTGTGCAACTATTGCAAGAAGGGGGGCCACGCTGAAGCTGAGTGCCGATACAAACTCGGCACTAATAAGCAGCCTAACCCTACCAGCCAGAACTCCGCTCCCGATTCATCCGCTCAGCCCTCTCCTCCAACAGTTACTGCAGGCCACCGAGCCCATCCAAAAGGCCCGTGCAGATCCTGTGGGGCTGCTAGCCACTACAATGCTGGATCTCCGGCCTGTCCACATCATGTCCCCACCACCAAATTTGTCAACCTAATCAGCACTTCATTTTCTGCGGCTGGTCCGCACCGGATCCTTTACCCCGAGAGACTGGAAACCCAGTACATCTCGGTGGCCCCTCTTCAGAGCACTAGCCTGCCCATGACCCTTCCGGTCACAGTAGACACTGCGGCAGATATTAGCCTGATCGCCAGGGCCCAAGTGCCAGCCGGTGCTGTGGTTGACGAAGAAACGCGGTGGGAAATGAAGTGGATAGAGGGCCACACCATCACCGTTCCCACTGTCCAACTCCAGGTTATGACACCTTGGGGCACGATACCCCACCGCCTTGGCGTGGTAGGTGGAATTCGGCCCGGAGTGGTCTTCTTGTTGGGTCGGGATCTTCTCTGCGGAAGCCCGTCACCAACGCCACTCCGCAGCCACGTTACCTCCTCCACGGAGGCCCCAGTTGTAACTCCCAAAAATGACAAACCTCCACCTTCCGCCCACCAAAGTGGTCCGCGGAAGGGGCACCACCCAACCTATTTCAGGCCTAGCCCTCTCCAATCGCGAAGGGCTGGCCCACCAAGAGGTCCTCCCCCTCCGCGAAGAGAGATTCAGGAGGAGCAGTACCGCTGCAGGACGTGCAAGCGGGCAGACCACTCCACAAATTGGGAGGGCTGCCCAAGCAAGCAACGCCCAGCGGACGCCCCCGAACAAAACTCACCGAGAGGCTACGATCTCCTGCTGGGGCAGGAATCTCTGCCGCAGCCAAACCCAAGTCGTCCGAGAGGTATTGCACCTCCGGACCCCTTGTCAGGCATGCCTGACCCTCAACTGCTGCCAGTGCCACTTGCGAGCACTGAGCAGTGCCAGACTCCGTCCGCCACGGACGTTGAGCTACCAATGGAAAAGGCCTCTATGCCGGGTCTAAATCATGAGGCGAATCCTCCTCCGGGAGATTTAGGGTTCCCCATGCAGTTGATCATCGCGACTGGAGAGCCTCCAGCACCCGAAACTTCTTCTTCACAAATTTTGAATCCAGGGGATGAACCCCTGGAGGATCGAAATGGTACCCCATCCTTGGAAGACCAGGAACTGGCATCCTCGGACGCAGAAGTCGAGATCGCTCTCGCTCCGGTTGTCGCAGCAGCCGGAGTAGGGAGTCCTCCCGCAGCTTTTGCAGTTGCCCCGACTTCGCGCCCGCTAGCCCTTCTGGCCTGTCCCGGAGTTGGTGCTCTCATCACCTGCTAGGCCAGCTACTGATAGGCCTTGGAGAAACCGAAGAAGAAGAAGAAGGGGCGGAAGAGAGCCCAGTAGTTGCCGAGCTATAAGCTCCTCCTTGGCACAGTGCCCTAACATCTAAGAGTGATCCTGGCCCCTTGCCCAGAGGAGGTAGCCAGTGTGATCTCTTCCTTTCATTGTGCATAGCCTAGGCCACCTTAAAGTACGGTACATCAATTTAGCAACCTTGTTCTTTCCACTTACCACCGAGCCGCAGTAATCATGTAAGTAGCCTAACTAATTTCAGTAATCTTAACTATTGTGAAACGAGCCACGATGCTCGTGACACGCATGGCCCTAAGACCTCAGTGAGGCACCCATTTATCATATGAGGCAACCCTCATGAATTAACTAGTAAATTTTAATTGTATTAAACATAAACCATGTTGTAATTTAGTTAGAATATTAACTCTTACGTTGGTGCTACGGTCGGGTTAGGATAGGTTAGGCTAGGGAATATCATAGGAACGTACCACTAGGCTAGGTCTAAAACACATCATGATTGTAGGAGGTAGCCTATAATAACCGTGAGCACCTTCTAGTACTATTAGAATTAGGTTAAGTAGTGATTATAGCTCATATCCTATCTAGGGTTAGGTAGTTCTGTAGCTAGGTAGGCTAACCAGGACTAATCTGCTCAGGGAAGGAGAGTAACCTACGAGAGGCGAACAGCTTGCTTAGTATAGACCTTCACGCCCGAAAAGGGAGTGAAGGCCCTCTTAAGGGGGGGAGCTTTTACAAATATTACTGCTGTTCGCCCTCGTAACTTTTGATTGTAAAAATATCAGCCTGACTGAGACCGGGAAAAGACATTGTCTATATAGGTGCGTCTTAGTTCAAACCTTAACGTCCGTTGGAGAACGGGATAGGTAAGTTAGGCCTTTTACCCTATAGGAAAATTTCCTATCAGCCTTAAGAATAGGTGGTCCTAAGGTCCCTTTCCTTCCTACCTGTCTCATGGCGAATGTTTTGAATACAAGAACGTGGACACCTGGGGTGATTGTTGTTGACCTAGGCCGGTCCGGAGAACTTGAGAGAGAACCAAGCTTTCGGAGATAACACGTCCAGTTGGACCTCTTCCCCCTTTCTTTGTCTATTATTCTATTAGTGAAGTGAAGAAACAATTGCAAGAACTCCACGTCGGTCGTTGATGCGCACAACGTTCGTCCTAAGGTAAAGTCGCTTTTTGTTCAAAACTTCGCCCATTCTTTTATCCTTTTTCTGTATTTCAAATTTCCTTTGTTCCCCTTCAGCCACCACTTACGGTATATGTGTTCACGAAGTCTAGATTAAGTCAAATTATTTTATTGTTAGCTTCAACCCCATTATTCCAGTAAAATACCTAGGATTTAGGTAAGCAAAATCAGGTTAAATCTCGATGCTTTTGTATGCCTCGCGTCCGAATGTTTGGAAGAACCGTTGCGTTTAAAATCAAATTCATCTCAACTATTCTTTGTTAAGGTTAATAACCCTTAACTGGCGACCTTTGGCTAATTAACGTCTGTCTTTGAGGTTAACTTTTGGCTTCAAGTGACAGGTTACGTGTAATCTTGGTTTGCAGGGCCGTAAAATTTACGTAAATTGAATAATACATGATCAACCAAGACCCTCCCCACACGTAACAATATATATATATATATATATATATATATATATATATATATATATATATATATATATATATATATATATATATTTATGATGTTGCCTTGTAATACGTATATCCTCCTATAATTTTGACATTTACTTTTTCATGTGTTATGTTTAATGATAATGGTTGTTGAAGTGTCATATTTAGTTTGACATCAGATCTCAAAAGTACTAATGATTACTTGATAGCGTAATTTAGAATTGTTGTTATAATTTTAATAGTAACGTAATTTAGAACGAATATCTTTCTTGGTAAAAGCGTAGTATTTGAACACGTGTGTGTGTGTGTGTCCAGGAAAGGCTTGTTTCGTTTCAGTTGTCATCAGTTGAGATAAGAGGGAACGCTTTGTTTTGGATTAGCGATGACAGATTTGCAAAACAAACGCCAATTCGTCCCATACGGGCTCGAGACGAGTGATTTCATGTTGTTGCATGCATTGTTTGAGTCACGTTCGCCACTTTGAGAGAAAGAATACGTGTCCTGATCAATTACGTCATGTTTTGTAAGATGCGTTCAAAACGTTTTGCTGGGATGACGTAACTTTCCTTCTAGAAGCTTCTCCATTGTATCTCGCACCCAAAACGCTTTAATGACGTCACCTCCTGCTTCTAGAACTTTTGTATCTCGTACCCAAAATGCTTTAATGACATCATGTAATTGTTTCACGTGTTACTGGAATCCTAAAATTTGATTGATTCTGATTTCTGAGACCAGTCGATTTGGTTCCACCTCTCTCTCTCTCTCTCATTCCTAATTAGGAAGAGATTACTTTTAACGTAAATTTTGTGGTCACTTTTAACATTAACTTTGAGATCTGAATTTAGCAAAGTTATTTAGTTCGTAACGGCGCCTGGTAAAAAGTGTGTATTATGCAACGCAGCTGCAGCAAGTGATTTACAGAGGTTTTCACAAGTTGTGTAAGGTAACGTGAAATTTTACTTATTGATACCATGGTATGATAAGTTAGGAGGTTATGGTGTGATAAGTTAGGAAATTTTGAACAAGTGAAATCATTATTGATAAATCTTACGTGTATTTTTGTGTGTTTTTCTATTTACAATTTCTTTATATTTTCACATTTTTTATGTTTGTGATGTAACATTTATTTACATAGCATTGTAAATATTTCTTGGTAATTTAACATTGCATACTTAATTTAACATTGCATACTTAATTTAACATTGCATACTTAATTTAACATTGCATACTTGATTTCATTTATTGAGATTTTCTTTTTAAATCTTGAGTAATTCTTGATAGTTTAAATTTTACTTGATTAATTTAAATTCCTGATAAAGTTTTTGTGAATTAGTTTTGTTTCATAATTTAATTCAAGAATTCATTGAGTTTTGTGTTATTTTCAACTAATAGTAAATTTTTCAGATTGTGAATTCTAATTAATTGTGAATTCTAGTTATAAACTTTGAATCTGAAAATAAATTTTTGTATTTAACATTTTTTAGAAAACAGTGTTTCATTTATTGATCACCAGTGAATAGGATTGATTGTGTGTGCATAAGGCAAAGTGATAAACATGTTTTGTTCTTTTAGTTTTGCTAAAGTGAATTAAGACCAGGGAAACAGTTAGAGTTTTTTATTGGAGTGATGCCCTTTTACTCTAGAAGATTTCTAGTTTAATTTTTTTATACCTCACACATATTCTGACGAACTTAGTTTGATTTTTCAAGTGATTGATAAATAAGTTTTTCTTAAGGGATCACTGTTACCTTTAGAGTACTCAGTCGTAACAATTAATGTTATGAGAGTTCAGGTATCTGGCTGAAGTGAGGTATATTTTGAATCTTGAGATTAGTTGTGTAATAACCAGGTACTTGATACGTATCGTGACAATATATATACATATATATATATATATATATATATATATATATATATATATATATATATATATATATATATATATATATATTTGTGTGTATGCGTGTGTGCATGTGTAAATGATCTCATTCGTTAATCCTTTTTTTCAATGAATAATATATTTCAGCTTCTCTGAAAGAAACATTTTTACATTTCCTTTTTATTTATTTATGCATCTATCCCTTTTTAACAGGAAATTAGCTGCTCATTCCTCATTCTCTCTTCATGCCAATGTTCCTTAAATGGAACATAAAATTCTGGCCTGCATATTACAACTAGATGAATATATTTTCTGATCATGTTATATCCTATTTGTTCATCAAGATATATTCTCTCTTGTGGAAAGAAATAATCAGCCTATTTTTTGAAATTTAATTTTTATGAATTTTTAAAAAAATGTAAAAATAGCGTTTTTTTCCAGTTCTGAAAATGTGCACTTCATTCCTAAATGTGAGAATGATGATTATTATTTTCTATTATCATTTATTAGCTTACATGATTTCCTTTAATCTGCCATATTCCTAAAAAGCATTTTCCCTAATTCTATATATAAAATTACAAGAAAAAAAATTATGTTCCATTTGAGGAACATTGGACGGACGTAGTACTGGTTTTTGTGGCTTTTTGAAGTTTTGCTAAAGGAACGGCTTTCATTCCATGTTTTCAGAATCCTTGATCAGTGGTATGTTTAGTGCACTTTCTTGGCTTTATGGTCCTTGCTTATAGAACTGTATTGGCGGCAATCTGCCATCTGCTGCAGAGGGGAACAACGTCTTCAAATAAACACGGATGTTTCACTAAGAAGCATCTGATTGACAACTTCAGAACATAGGCCTACTATACACGTAAGTATTGCGCTGTTTTTGTTCTAATTCTCTTTTGTCTCTCCCTCTTTATATATATATGTATATATATATATATATATATATATATATATATATATATATATATATATATATATATATATATATATATATATATATATATATATATATATATATATATATTATTTCTCATATAATTGATTGTGCCATTTGTCACATATCGTCCAATAACTAAGCTTATTTATATCAGCATTTTTGGCCCATATTATATCTTTTCATTTATTCAATCATAAAATACTAAAAATCAATATTTTCTTCTTTACAGATAATGGAGGTTGGCAATTTTATGGACATCGGAAAGTAACCAAGGTAACCACTATTCTAGAAGCGCTAGATACAGCTGGATCCTCTGATAAAGTAGTGAAGCTCGTGGTTCTGCCTCCAGCTGCGGGAGATTCTAGTGATCAAGACAGTGATATTGAGGATATTTGTGATGACCCCGAAGAACAACATGAACCGGCGGGCCATATTGAAGTAGAGGAGGAAATTCAATTGGAAGAAGAAATTGAAACTGATAATGATGGAAATAAAGGACCAGTAGCAAAGAAACAAAGAAGAGAACTACCTAAATGGAAAAAGAACTGTGTATTTGATAAAACTCTTCCATCTGCTGATATTCTTTTACCAGATGATTTGCTACAACTTATGAGATTTTGCGGCAGGTGTTTACAGATGAGATGGTATCTTATATTACAGAACAAACTAAGCTCTATGCAAATCGAGATCATAATAATCCTAATTTTGACATTTCAGAAAAAGAAGTAAGGAACTTCATGGGTATATTGTTACTGTCAGGCTACCATACCTTACCTGAACAACAGCATTATTGGTCGACACAGCCAGACTTAGAAGTACCTTTGGTGTCAAATACAATGAGTAAAAACAGATTTTGTGAAATAAAGAAATTCATACATTTTGCAGACAACCAGCATCTTGAGCAAGGAATAAGATGAGCAAGATATCACCAATCTATGACATGCTGAATGATAGATTTGTTCAGTTTGGTGTATTTCACCAATTACTTAGTGTGGATGAATCAATGGTGCCCTATTATGGTCGCCATAGTGCCAAGATGTTTATAAGAGGGAAACCTATTCGGTTTGGTTACAAGATCTGGTGCCTCTGTGGGAATGATTGTTTTCCATACCATCTGAAGTTATACCAAGGAAAGGAAGAGGGAAGGATTCAGCCACTTGGTATGAGTGTAATTACTAAAATGGTTGATGTGATTTCCTCTCACTCAAATGTAGAGAATTACCAACTATACTTTGATAACTTTTTTACCAGTTATGATTTACTGGTACAGTTGGCAGAAACTGATGCCAAGGCTACAGGAACACTAAGAGATAATCGCAGTGCTGGAGCAGCAAAAGCTCTTGTGACCACAAAAGCCTTACAGAAGATGGAGAGGGGCTCATTCGATCATCGCTGTGATGGCAAAGTATATGTTGCAAAATGGAATGACAATGCTGTAGTGGGCATTGCAAGCAACTGGGAAACTCACAATCCTGTCCACACCGTGAAGAGGCGAGTAAAAGGTGGATCAAAAGAAGTTTCACAACCGCATCTGATCCATTCATACAACAAAGGAATGGGTGGTGTGGATCTTATGGACCGACTTTCTGCATCGTATCGCCCAATGATTAGAGGGAAAAAATGGTATTGGCCCCTATTCTTGAATGCACTAAATGTTGCTATAATTGCTTCTTGGAGAGTGCATTGCAAAATTACAAAGGATAACTTGACTCACATAGCATTCAGAAGGCAAGTAACACTCTGTCTACTAAATTATGAAGGCCTAGTACCACGACCCAGGTGTCCCTCTGGTGCTAACGCAATTCCTGTTGATGTTCGCTATGATGGAGTAAATCATACCCTGACTTCAACATCCCAAGGAAGATGCAAAATTTGTAAGAAAAATACTAAAAATATGTGTAAGAAGTGTAATGTGCGCTTGCATGCTGAAAGAGGAAAGACGTGCTTTGAAAATTTTCATAAGAATGAATAGTTTGAAATCTGTCAATAGGCATAAAAGATTGGGAAATTATTATAATTCCTAACATAAAAAGATTGTTGTTATAATACTTAGATGCTCTCCTCATTTTGTATGTATATATATAAATATATATATATATATATATATATATATATATATATATATATATATATATATATATATATATATATATATATATATATATATATATATATATATATATATATATATATATATATATATATATATATATATTTGCATAAAGGGACACCCAAACTAACTCAAGTGATGTATGCTCTAATCTCAATAAAATATGAAGGAATGTCTTTGATTATCATTAACCATCCAATGTTCCTTAAGTGGAACATGCTGTAATTCCATTACAAATAGTGATAGAGGTTTGAAATTTTCTGTGTATCTTAGTTACAACAATAACTATAATAAGTGAAAATTTTGGCATCTGAATAAAAATAAGTATGGTCGGTAGGATAAAGGTAATTCCTTCGTATTGTCTGGTACACTTTGTGTTTCTTGAAAAAATGAAAGAGTAAGAGGGCAAAACATTTATTGGTAAAAACAAAGAACATGGAATATAAACAAGGTCAGTAGAGCTCCCCCCATTACACTTTATTGTCAGTTTTAAGTATATGGTCACATTCCTGTAAATTGGTCAATATTCTACCACTTGTACCATAGCTTTATTGATTATTACAGCAAATAGATCATGATTGCCGATCTGTCTTACCTACGATAATGTACGTGATCTAGTAATATAATATAGAAATGTGCTACCCATTGGCAGTTCCGAATGGTTCGCAAGACAGTGTGCAGGTGTTACTCATAGACTAAGATACTCTGGCGGATGATTCATTCATCCATCACAACAAGCTGAATTCTTCCATCAGAGGACTGAACTTCGACAGCAGCTTCCATTGTGCAAGACAACAGCTATTCAATTTCATTAGACTTCATGTTATTATCTTATTTTTCTTTGGTGCAATGGAGGAGGTTTAATACTGTGATATACTTGCACCAAGCAGAAGATGTTTTATTTTAATTTTGATGCATGAATTGCGCAAAGGTTACCGGAAAACTTGAGTATTCATAAAAATTTTCTGATCTTATTAATGTAAACATATCATTAACGGAAGTATATACACACGGGATCCATATATTCGTGAAATGTTCACGTGCGTTATATAGATAATTATACCCATAAAATGCTTGTATTATTCGCGTCTTGATTACTGTCTGTCTTTACCTGTCTTACCTTACCTTACAGACCTTACAGTTCGTTCGGGTTGCCCCAGGTCCCTCAGTGTGAGGCACCTCTGATGTCTACCAGAGAAATTATTGCTAATGCCTCTTCCGGTATATTTTGCATCTTCCAGTCTTGGATGGTCTGGGATGCATCTTAAATATTTGTCGAGCTTATTCTTAAACGCTTCTACGCTCACTCCTGATATGTTTCTCAGATGAGCTGGTAGGGCATTGAATAGACACTGCATTATCAATGCTGGTGCGTGGTGGATTAATGTCCTGTGTGCTTTCCTTAGTTTTCCTGGTATAGTTTTGGGCACTATTAATCTACCTCTGCTTGCTCTTTCAGATATTTTTACCTCCATGATGTTTTCGACAATTCCTTCTATCTGTTTCCATGCCTGGATTATCATGTAGCGCTCTCTTCTCCTTTCAAGGCTATATAAATTTAAGAATTGTAGTCTTTCCCAGTAGTCAAGGGCCTTAACTTCTTCTATTCTAGCTGTAAAAGACCTTTGTACACTCTCTATTTGTGCAATATCCTTTTGGTAGTGTGGGTACCATATTATATTGCAATATTCAAGTGGACTACGTACGTACGTTTTATAAAGCATAATCATGTGTTCGGCTTTTCTTGTTTTGAAGTGTCGGAACAACATTCCCATTTTTGCTTTGCATTTTGCCAAAATGTATTGCTATTTGATCATTGCATAACATATTCCTATTCAACATCACACCAAGGTCTTTAACTGCTTCCTTATTCGTGATTGTCTCTTTAATAGGTTCTTTATAGGCATATAGCATTCCTTCTTTATCACCATAGTTTATTGATTTAAATTTATCAGAGTTAAATACCATCCTATTTACCTCTGCCCATTTGTATATATTGTTTAGGTCTCTTTGTAGCGAGTTCCTATCTCCATCACAAGTAATCTCTCTACTTATTCTTGTGTCATTGGCGAAACTTCTCACTACCGAGTCCTTAACATTACTGTCTATGCCTGCAATCATAATCACAAATAGCGATGCAGCTAACACCGTACCTTGTGGCACACCAGATATTACCGTAGCTTCATCCGATTTCTCGTCGTTAGGAATCACTATCTGTTTTCTGTTTTGCAAAAATTCTTATCCATCTTCCTACTTTATCCACAATGTTATGTTTTCTGATTTTTTTCGCTAATATATTATGGTCTACCTTGTCAAAAGCTTTTGCAAAGTCTAGGTAAACCACATCTGTATCTTTTTCGTTTATCATATTTTAATATATGCTTTCATGGTGGACTAACAGTTGGGTTTGTGTACTTCTTCTGGGTACAAAACCATGTTGTCCTGTATTAAACAAAATATTTTTCATTAAGTGTTTCATTATATATTTGTTCATTACCCTTTTGTAAACTTTCATAATGTGAGATGTCAGACTCACAGGCCTATAATTACTTCCCTCTAGTCTTGATCCACCTTTGAAAGTTGGGGTAATATATGCTAATTTATGCTCATCGTAAATCTTGCCTGTATCTATACTTTGTCTTAATAATATTGCGAGCAGCTTTGCGATTGAATGAACCATTTTCTTTAACAAAATGGCAGGTACACCATCTGGTCCTACTGCTGATCCATTTTCAATCTCATTAATAGCCTGCACAATATCAGCTTCAGTAATATCTATGTCCAATAAATATTCACTATTTTCATCTCTTAATTCTGTATCATTATCTTCATTATCAATTCTAGGTGTAAATTCACTTTTATATCTTTCTGCTAATATGTTACATATTTCCTTTTTTTCATTTGTTAATCGCCCTTCAATTCTTAGAGGGCCTATTTCTACTCTTACTTTAGTCATCTTTTTTGCATATGAGTAAAAGATTTTGGGGTTTTGCTTGATATTTTGTAGGGTCCTTCTAGGTCCTGATTTTCTTTTTCTTTTAACTATACAATCTTTTGTTCTGCATTTTCTATCTTACTTTTTAGCCCCATCACTTTCCATGCATTCTTTTCTTTTGCAAGACCTTTTTTCCACTTTCTGATTTTCTGGAACAAGATCCTTCTGTCTCTTGGTATGCATGACTGATGATTACTTTTCTTCTTCGGTATATATTTTTTCACTATTTCCTCTAATATTTTATATAATATATCCATATTTACCTGTATATTATCACTTACGAATATGTTTTCCCAGTCTTTGTTTAATTCTTTATTTATTTATGACCAATTTATATTTTTACTATAGAAATTATATTTTCCATATCCTTCCCATTTTCTCTTCTCTTGCTTATCTATGTTTTCATGTGCTTTGGAACGGACTGTTAATTCTATGACATTATGGTCCGAAATACTCGTATTATACACTATTATTTCTTTAACATAGTTCACCTCGTTCACAAATACTAGTTCTAAAATATTATCCTTTCTTGTTGGCAGGTGATTTATTTGCTGAATGTTATGTTCTAGTAGCATATCTAATAGCTTTTCAAATTGCCTCTTATCTTCTGCGCTACTATTACTCTCCTTTTTATATGTATAAATACAACCACAGTCTCCTATTCGCTCTTTCCATTCTACGAAAGGAAAGTTAAAGCCTCCGGATAGGAGTATAGTCCAGTCTTTGTGATTTCTGCATATATCATCCAATTTGTTGATTATTATGTCAAACTCTTTAGTATTCGGGGGTCTGTATATTACAATGTTTACTAATTTTTCAGATTCAAATTCTACTGCTATTAATTCACATTCTGTGTTACTATATTTCTTACTGATTTTTCCTTGATTTACGCCTCTCCCATATATCGCTGATCCCCCTTGATTCCTATTTTTTCTATCTAAACTATAAGTTTGGAAACCCTTTATCTGATCATCATTACCAGTCTCTTGTGAGTACCAGGTTTCACTTATATTCATTATATCTATTTTTTCAGTTTGAGTTAGTTCTTCTAAGAACTCTAGTTTTCTTTTTGGGTCACTCGAAACTAAACCCTGTGCATTCATCACTATGATGGTTTGCATTTTATCCCCATTATCTAATATGGGTAATAATAAGGATTTTCCCATGTCTCTTTCCTGCTTTGATATGTTGTTCTTTTCTTCATTTCCATATAAAAAATCCAACTTTTCCAAAATAGTTGATCTTCCATCTTCATAATTATTCATTTTGTGTTTGTATTTGCACCTATCTCCATATCTGCACCATCCATTTGCATCGTAGATACATTGCTTTGTTGCACTGTACCTGGGTGCTGATGCCTCATATCGTGGTGCTGACATTTCAGAACGTGGTGCCGGCTTGCTTTTTTCCTTCGTCACATGCTCTTTATTCCTTCCTTTATTTGTTTCATTTTTACTTTGATTTTTTATATGTATTTGCTTTTGACTTTCGTTCTTCATGGCAACAGGATGCATGTATCTGCATTTTTTGTTGAATTTGCAACCTTTTCCTTCTTTCAGATTTTGACATACTTTTGGGATGTAGATCGCTGCATTCAACCTCATAGCCATCTAGATATGCACATTTGCCATAAATCTCATAGTTGTGACATATCTTGGGATGTCTGTAGTGATATCTTTCACTGAATCTGCAGTTTCCTCTTTTCAAAAGAGTGCAGACTATGTCTTTCTTTTTTTTTTTTTGCTCTTTCCCTTCAATATGTATATCAGGGTACAACCTCTTTGGGATTTTTTTTGTGTTGTCATTTCATAGTTTATTTCTTCGTATGTATGCTGTTGTATTGCCTCATATGTAGAGTCTATGAGTTTCTCTGCATCCATACTCTTATCCTGTTCTTTGTTTTCATTACTGTTTTCTATCTCTTCAGTCTTATTTTCTTCTATTTCATTTTCCTCTTGTTCCTTATCCTCAGTTTCATCATCCTTGACTATCTGTACATTAAGTCTTGACTTAATAACATTGTCTATCCATATTAGACATGTTGAGCAAAATACTTTTGTGTCCTTTTTTTTATTTTGCTGTACTTCCGTGCATGTAGGATGAGTTGGTACATGGCATGCACTGCATTTCCTTATCAGGTTTTGTGGATTTACAATGCTATACCACACATTACATAGATTGCATGCTTTAGGCATTCGTTTTCCTATGGCATCAATCAGTATATTAACCAAATTCACCTTGTTCACTTTCTTTGTTGGGATGTGTTGATTGATGTAGATTTTCCTTATAAGTTTCTTGATCACTTGGACTTTCCTTGGTATTCCTTCAATTATTTTCATGATGTTTTCTGCTGACTTGTTCCAGCTTGAAGGATCATATCCTTTCACTATGTCTGTGTATGTTTTTGCATCTTTTTGGCTGGAGTTGTTATTGATCTCAACGATAAGAAACCCCAGCTCCCTGCTTGCCAATTCATCATATTGGAAATCAGCTAGGCAGGCTAAATTTCTCCATTGTCTGCCACTGTTGTTGCTAGACGCTTCCATGATGCTTAATTTTATAATATTTCACTCGAAAACACCTTTAGTCGACGCTTTATCGTGCTGTTCGGACTTTAATCTTATCACCGACAGTTCACGAACACTTCTAGCTATAATTCACTCGCTAGTCGTATGTTATACACGTGAAATCGGGTTGATTATTCAGACCAAGAACGAATACGTCTTCCGACTAAAAACGGGCATTGCGTGACTATTCAACTCCAATGTTGATTACAGAACTACTTCAAAGATCATAAATAGTTTTCCCAATATCTTCATCTCTCAGTGAATTTATTCAGAGTTGGTAATGATGGAAATCGGATCACCACCAAGAGAAAGGCTGGCGAAATTCACCTGACTTACGTTGTAAATGGAATTCTAAATGAATGATAAGAAGAACAGGGCTGACAGGAACATGCGGTTTTCTTTAAATGAATGAGTAGTTTGTAAGTATTTTACTACAAGCCTCAGAGGTAATGTTCTATAGAGTGAATGTATTGCTGAAGGAAATCTCTTTCAGTCTCTCTCTCTCTCTCAGTACGTCACTGTTCTGAGAATTAATGAAAAAAAGCACTGTTCATATGGTGAGGTTTCTCATATTATTTTATATTCATTAATGTACTCTGGCTTTGATAAAATTGTATTTTGTAAACGAAGATGTTCTCCCAATGCAAGAGTAATAAAACTAGTAGTAGGGATATAATAAACATAAAGCAACCTTTGTATTTCGTTAAGGTTGAAATAGTCAATGTTTTAGATTTTGTTGTGGATTTTAGATCGAAGTTAGAAAGTGGTATAGCAATATAATACTAAAATAAAAGACATTCGTGCAGGTTCTTGGCATGTATATCTGTTGAAAGACCGGAAACATTTACTGCTGACCAGTTGCTGGTTCAGTTTGAAAATGACATTTGCTAAGATAAGACATTTTCACCCGTATATTATTTTCCCGTGCATTCTTCTGCTTTCCTGACTAACGGCATTATGACAATGATTTAATTTGATGTAATGATTTTTCTTTCATTCGGGTTTAGTTACATAGCATATATTTTTCATGCTGAGGACTGGGAAAGTCGAATGAACTCTATTGTCTTAAGAAAAAGCACTTATGAATCGAGCTTTCTGTTTATGGTTGTGCCTTGTTTGAATCCGGAAACTGCTCCCACATAATAAGATACAAGACTTTTCAAGTGCAGAATTGACTTAAACTCAAAGAAATGTAATTCTGATGCAACACTCTTGATAACCTATTTATTCCCTTTACGTTACCATTGTTTTTATTGTCACTCTCTCTGTGTCTGTCTGCCTGTAAGTCTGTCTGTGCTTTTGTGTGCTTGACTGTTAGTAGATTTATACATACAAGTATTCTGATGAAACTATAAACATCCAGTGGGTGACCTCCATGCTAATAACTTTTGGGAGAAATCGATGAAAGCTTAAAGGTAAAATGTTAGGGCAAAGGTTATTTGAGGATTACATAAAAACTAACAATCAGTTCTGGGAGAAACTTGCTGAAAGCATGCTTCTGGTGATTTTCTCGAGAAGAGTACCGTCTAGAAGATATCATTCAAAGGTTATTTAAAAGTTTTTTTTGGTGAACTGTTTTGCTTCTCTACCTATTACACATTCATGGTATCTTGTCATAGTTATCGATTGTAAGTATTTTGGTGACTCAAAGGCATCATTACGGTTAAATATCTTTGTGATATCTTAGTTTTTACCCATATTTATGGTTAAACCATTAGCCAAGATTCTGTTATGCTCTTCTATTTATTGGAATTAAGAAAAAAATCTTGGATAAGTTTAAACGAAGAGTTTTTCTTATATTTTTTATATACCGATCCATGATAATGAATGATTGTAATGCGATCACAGAGGAAAGTTGACTGTGACTTGTACAATATAAGGTTTCGAGGAAAATGGTTTCCTGCAACAAGGACAGCTGTAAAGTAAATTACTGTCCAAGCACACCTATCGTGAAGGAAAAAGATGACCTTTCAAAACCATCGCTTAGCTTTAGATGCATAGCCAAGAAATGAAACGTAATAGTAGAAGCAAATATTTTATATACAAACACGGGCCTTTCCAGATATTTGACATACAGGATGCTTTCCTTTGAACAAGTTCATTTTAACAAACCAACTGAATTTAAAAATAATAGACCATTCGTGGTGAATATGGAACAGTTTCGATCTATGGTGACTGTGCCGAGCAGATGCACGGGCAACCCGATTTTTAAAGACATCCTGAGAAACTGCAAAACATTCCCACTCTGGCAGCATTCTCTCTGAAGGGGAATAGATATTGCTACGCTACGAGTATTCACTTCTTGGCATTCCTTCATGCTCAGACTCGGGGAAATAACACCCAGATCAGGGAGCGACTTTAAGACGCTTCCCTGTTAATTAAATTTTGCCCATTAAATGAGTTAGGGTCTGCACTTTCCCCCCACTGAGCCTTTGCAGAGCGCTTAACTTAAGCTGTTTTTCCAGAGACACTTGTTCTTCTGCCGATCCCTCTTCTTCCCATATAAGATCTATGTTCCCAGGCTGAAACATGAAAATGTCCGAAGCAGGAATTAACAGGAATCGCCCTCCTCAGACAGGACACCTGAATTGCTTCTGGCTATGAAAGCTGGAGAGAAAGCTAGGTCTAGTAAGGGCTGACACCAGTGCCAGGAGGCAGACGCTGCCAATAGATTGACCAAGTAACACGCCACTGAGCATGACCTCCGAGCTCTCGCTTGATCTCTCTGTCAGGCCGAGCACCTTAACATCCTTGTGCTACCTGAAGTGCCATGTGTAGAAGATCCCACTTGTCTGAGAGCCATTTTATTCTACAACCAATGAGCTTTGCTAAAGGAACAGAGGCACTGTGAGGTGGAGAGTGTTCAGTCATTTATCTATTACTCTTGTCTCATTTCGTTTTCCTTTTCCCTTTGCACTGTGCTAGACCCTGAAATTTGTCCGTAATTTAACTGAACATATCCTGATGTTACTCCTTGAGCCTTCAGCATCCCATGTAATAATTTGACTATGTTTCAGTTCACCCAGTGATTGTGTTCCTTCTCTATACATTACAGAAGGGGTGTGTGAATGCTGTAGAACATATGTATCCTTCTGTGTCCCCACGTCCTTAAATCAAGCCTTCTAGCTGATTTTATTTATGTCTCATTATTAATTGAGTGGCGCTCTTAAATTTGTCTATTGTTAATTTTAACCTGACAGTGCCAAGAGTCTAGTGTACATGGATCCCTGTAATTTATTCTTCTGATTTCTGTAAATACATGTAATTAATTCAGACCTTCCCTTATTGAATTCTAACTTGGATCATCTTTTTTTTCGTATCACAACGTATTGGTTACCAGTCAGACGCCTTCCCAGTAAGGTAAGAATTGCAATTGCACTAATACTCATAGGAGTATATATATATATATATATATATATATATATATATATATATATATATATATATATATATATATATATGTGTGTGTGTGTGTGTGTGTGTGTGTGTGTGTGTGTGTGTGTGTGTTATGAACGTGATTATGTGACATGCAGTGTAGAGGTCAGATAGGCCAGGAAGCGGATTCTTGGGTGTTCTCGGATTCATCACTGCCCAAGAGCGGACTGGGCACTTTTGGTGCAAATTCAGCATTGTCAAACTTGTTGAAGGCACCTTGGATACAGCCCACGTGCAACGGAAGTAGGGTTAGAGATCCGGATTTTAAGGAGTACCACTGTGGTGATGTATGCTCATTTGTTCCAGTGGGAATGGCTGATGAGGCAAGTGCGAGATCTTTTATGAAATTATGGGGCATTATTGTTGCTGGAGCTGGTTGTTATAGACGGTGAAAATCCAAGCACCCAATTAACTGCCAAAAAGGTAAGCGTAAACAATTATTGACATTCAGTGGCTTGCCATGTATTTTATTATTTCTTTTTATGTCTGAGGTTTTTCTTATTATTTATGCATTTTTACTGAGTTTTGTAATGTTATGGGAAATATTCCGTATTTTTTCATGTTGAGTTAATGTGAAATGTTTCTTTGTTTGACAGATGTATCATGGATAAACCACTCATAGGTAAACAAAAGCATGGTCAATGGTTTGGGTGACTGTTTTGACATCTGTCTTAATTTGAGATATGACTAATGGACTTTTGTATTAATATGGAACGTTTAGTGTTAGTGTGTGGAAAAGGGAATTTAGTTTCTCTTTTGTTATCACATGTTTTATTGACGTTGGAGGTGGGGGTTTAATAACTTGCTATTAGTTAATTTTCATTTAACCATTCTCATGTTGGGTTTGCGAAATATAGTCTATTTTTGTATCTCAGGTTTAATTTAAACATACATGTTTACATGAAGGATTGTATTAAAGCTCATGAGAGAGAGGGTAAATGCCAGAGCGAGAGAGAAGCTGATCTTTGGTCAAGACTGCCAACTTCTACAGATAGGTGAAATAACTGAAACCTTTGGGGTGGTGTAACATATACATACATACACACACACACACACACACACACACACACACACACACACACACACACATATATATATATATATATATATATATATATATATATATATATATATATATATATATATATTTTCCCAAGAACCCCAGCCACCAAATACTTCATTTAAAGTTGGAAAATACAACAGTGCATTTTAGGCACTGCCTGACAACGAAGGGCAAAAGGAATATAGGCCCCTCCCTTAATCTTTTAATCACTTTATGTCCCTTTCAACTTTCTCTTCTTCAACATATGATTGTGGGAGACTTTGCTTTCAGATCTTAAGCCTGGCCAGAGAAAGATTAAGAGAGAACACCTGGGACTGAGTCATAGATGAAACCAAACCCAATCTACATGACCGAAGTCATATAAGGGTCCATACCGAAGGAACAAGAGAGAGACACTCTGCTGAATGCGAAAAGACACATCTCTCCCTTCCATTTCCTTCAGAGAGCCATGCCCTATCACATGGTCCTATCTTGTAGGGACCTTTAGTTTTCTTACCAGTGAAGCCCTCAGACCTTCCTCCGCATTTCCCTCACTGAAGCCACCTCTTATACAATGTAAAGTGATCTGTTGCAAAGGTTCTTCCTGTCAGTCACACTGTTTTAATTCTCATACTAAACTTCCTATTTCCATGTCTAAGTGCCAGTATTTCCATATCAACCTTGTCTTGTTAGGTCAGTGTTATGTAAATGCCTGTGTTTAAACATTTGAGCATTAAAATCGTGGGCTGGCCCGAAGGTGGCTAAAACCAATTGCTTAGCAACGGGACCTACAGCTTATTGGCACCACATTATGTTAATTGCCTTGTCCATATGTGTATTTTACCGTCCTATGTATATTTTTACCCTTACTGGCTTTTAATATGTGAATCTCTCCCTTTGCAGAAGGTTTGTTAGCCATGGAAATCTCTCTTGACTCTGCCTTGTGTCAGCATCGTCACACTGATGGATATACTTTCAAGTTTTCCAAGTTATAATTAACCTCTCAGGCCTTACATGCCTGATTAGTCCATTTCATCTTCTGATATTTCATTCCATGTAATAATTTTAAACTTACCCTAATATGTTTACTTACAAATACCTTATGAGTAGAGCCCTCAGCTCAGATAAATTCCCTCTTTTTTCTTGTTTTTAAAATTTCCTGAATCAACAGCAGTCAGATTTCAGACAAAAATAGAGGTAAGTAACGAAATCATTCAGTTAGAGTCTATAACTGTCTCATGGAAAAATCGTAAAAAATGGCGACCGACTGCTTTAGATCTCGCAATCTGCACATTGCAGATTAAATCCTTGTCCCCTTGCAACTTGTTGTATCAGCGACTAGCGAAGCTAGGCTGGGTGAAGACAAAGAAATGAACCTTTTTGCGTAAATTCCGCATGTGCACAGTCAAGGAGTTCCACACAGTGAGTATTTTTATTTTATGTTAAGATAGAAAGTGAAATTGTGACTGAAAATAGAAATAGGGAAACGTTAGGCACGTGCATGCAATTCACTCATCGAGAAGAGAGAGTTGGTATCCGTTACACCAGTTTTGATAGCCCCGGCATGTTTTCCACATAGGCAAGCTAGGGAATTACGAAGCGTTGAAAATAAAAAAAGGAAATAATGCGTGCGCTTCCTCCTTGTGTTATCCAGACAATTTGTATTCTTAGAATAGCTAGGCACATGTTTTAGATCCCATGTAGTTCAATCAGCAAATTTCCCTATCGCTGGAATTCAGAGAGTTTAATTTCTCTCTCTCTCTCTCTCTCTCTCTCTCTCTCTCTCTCTCTCTCTCTCTCTCTCTCTCTCTCTCTCTCTCTCTCTCTCTCGTAGAAGTTAGGAGTCCATTAGGCAAACACTGTAGAGTAAAATCTCAGAAAGCGGATAATTTGTTTGCTTCAGATTTTATTTGTACATATTCCCCCGTAGACCACCGCACGTGATAAATTCTGTTTCTTTTTAAAGCATTTCCATTCAATAACCACCCGCTATTTTATTCATAAGCGTAAGGAACCTTTTTTTTTCACTTTGTTTATTTGTGGTTATCTTTTGTTTTGCTGAAAAAGTCCCCTGTGACCGCATAGTCTTCACGCCGTTCCCAGGGAAATTTTGGGTAAGCCTATGAAAAAACTTTATCTTCTAAACAAACCATAAGCGGATTAATCTGTTTGTATAAGAGGGGTCAGTCTCGGGAAAATTCCCACGTTGGTCATTGCCCTTAACCAGGCGACCTTGAGCTATCAGTTACTGGCAAACCCAAGTGGTTACTACTTCCAGAGCACGTGTGGGGAAGGTTAAAAATAGGGAAAGGCAAATTTGTACAAACGTGACTTAGGCAAACAGTGCCTGTGCTTAATAGAATTAGGTTTTGTGCTTATATTTGGATTGGAGGAAAAGGCTCTTATTAGGGCTGGCAAGATATGCACATTTATCAGTATAACTTGCAAATAATATAATTCTAACTTATCTGTCTCTCGACGATGAACTTACCATTTCTATAAAAATAAATAGAAGTGTACTTCCGTATGTAAACCTTAACCCCCGGCCTCTGCGCCAGTTATCAGTGTCTCTCCACTTTTTTTTTTTTTTTTTTTTCCGTTACGTCCTTTCTTTTTATTTTTTTTCAGTTTATTTTATTTTATTTATTTTGTTGGGGTTATTATTCTAAGAGTGTCGTGATGCTCACTGAGTTCCCGAACCTAACCCGTCTTGGGACTCCCCTAAAAAGGAATTTCTTATCACAAGAAAACCCAAATTATCGGGAACGGGCAAACACTCCTCGAACCAAGCCTTAAGATTCACGCGATAGCCGGCCAAGTCCGTGAGTGAATCCGAAACCACGTCCTACGAGACAAAATTTTAAAAAATCCGTTCCCTGTGAACAAATCACGTCCTACGAAGCGAACCAAAAAAAAAACCCCAACATTCACGCGATAGCCGGCCGAGTCCGTGCGTGGAATAGAATACAGTTTACGTCTTTCGAGACATATTAAAATTCGTTCATCAAGAACACCCCAAGTCTTATTCAGACATTAAAATTCGTTCATCAACAACGCACCAAGTCTTATTCAGACACATTAACATTCATTCATCAAGAACAAACTAAGTCTTACTCAGACATATTAAAATTTGTTCATCAAGAACACGCCAAGTCTTATTTAGACATATTAAAATTCGTTCATCAAGAATACATCAAGTCTTATTCAGACATATTAACATCCGCTCATCAAGAACAAACTAAGTCTTATTCAAACATACTAAAATTCGTTCATCAAGAACACACTAAGTCTCATTCAGACTTATTAACATTCGTTCATCACAAACAAACTTGGGTTTTTTCAGACCCCCTGAACTTTGAGTCTTTCCAGACATATTGATTTTCTAAAGGGTCACACCCATCTAAGCGTTATCTCAAGATGTCTACGACATCCAGAACCCAACAAAATGAAGAGTTCAAATTCTATATGTCTGCTGGAAAGGACATGGGACTGTCAGGACAAGCCCTGAGGGAGTGAGTCCAAGAGAGCATAGATGATGCCAGGGCGGAGAGAGGTCGAAAGAAAGGTGAAGAAGGAAGGGCAAGATAGGCTAGATAAACTCACAAAGGAAGAACAAGAGAGAAAGGAGAAGAAGGAAGAGCAAAAGTAAGTATACCTTAGTTTTACCAGACCACTGAGCTGATTAACAGCTCTCCTAGGGCTGGCCCGAAGGATTAGACTTATTTTACGTGGCTAAGAACCATTTGGTTACTTAGCAACGGGACCTACAGCTTATTGTGGAATCCGAACCACATTATAGCGAGAAATGAATTTCTATCACCAGAAATAAATTCCTCTAAAAGAAGGGAGAGGCTCGAAAGGGAGGAAAAGCAGCGGGCCCAAGTTCATTGGGACATAAAATATGCCCTCCTTCCTTCACCTCCAGTGCCCCTCTGCCCAAGAATGGGCACTTGCAGAAACCCGTTGTGTGTGGGTTCTGCAAGAAAGCCAAGCATTCCACCGAGCAGTGCCGAAACAAACCCTCACCTGGGAATCCACCAACTAACAAGCCTGTGCCCTCCACAGGGGCAGTACCACGAAGGGATTATAGCCAGAGCTACTGCACAGCCTGCAAAGTTTGTGGCCACTCTCCCACAGGGGCAAAATGCCCCAATAATAAATCAAGTTCTCCCTCTATTGCCTTGGCAGTTACAAATTCCAAGTCCTTAGGCCCTCCAGCTGAGGGTCCCATATATGTAGCACCTCCTCGAGGCAGCTACCCCGCACGCCAGGTCAAGGCATTTGATGACTCTGGCGTACAAATTTCCCTCATAAGGAAAGACAGAGTTCCCTATGGAGCTATCATTAACCAACGTAAACTCGTCATAATTGAGGGCATCAGTCAATTTAAAATGATACTCCTTACCGTTCAGCTGAGAGTCACAAGACCTAATAGATCCAAAATTTGCAATCTTGCAGTAGCAAGCTATATTCCTGGAGGTTATGACATCCTCCTGGGACAGGACTTCCAATCCCCAGTTACGTTACAGCAATCCAGGGGTCCAAATCCCCCAAATCATTCATTGGGCACGAGTAAGCCTCAAACGCCTACTCTCTTTACACTGCCAGTACCACCTGAGTACAATGTGTAGTGGCCCCCTCCATCATGATCGATCCCAGATCCTATTCCGGCGCCCGGCCCTGCCACTTGCATGCACTGAACAGTGCCAAGCTCCGTCCGTCCCGAACGACGAACAAATTCCAAAACAAATAATAGTGCCCGAACCTGCCTTAGTGTCAGTGCCAGAGCACGCCCCCGATCTCAATTCAAGAGATCCCAATCAGGATCCCCGCTCTTCTGGCCTGGCTCCGCTACCAGCGTCGGTAAGAGAGACGGACCCTTTCGACCACAGCGGAAGCTCAACCAGAGGTGCGGCCTTGCAACCCATGCCTGAGCTGGTCATGGTAACCTGTGAGCCTATCACGCCCACCACGACCTCTTCCTCTCTTTCCCGGTCCCCCGCGGACACTGCCGTGTCTCAAATGCCCGATGAACTCACGGAAATGCGGTGACTTGGGATAGAGCCTGCAATGAGTGCCCCTGCTCCGGCCGCCAAAGAAGCCGACACAGGTGGCACTCCAATGTCCTCATCGGACTTTGTTCGACCGATTCCCCTACCAAGGAGAACCATCAGCCTAAAGAGATCTGCGGCAGAAATCACGGGCGTAGCTAACGTCAGGTAGCTTAAAGAGAGCTGCTGAACTCTCCTGGCGCCAGTGCAAATTTGGCACAGTGCCACCCTTTTATCCTACGAGAACCATGGCACCTCTATCCAGAAGAGGGTGTCAGGTTTCCTCACCTATTTATTTTTCTTATAACTCTGTAATTTATTCTTTTCCTTTCACATTTTTCCTTTCATTATTTTGTTCAATTAATCATGTTATTTTACGCCTCACAATAGCTTATATTTTACCTTGTTCCCACTCTGCCAATACAGAGTGCAATTGACAGACATCTCAATTTTGTAAGTCCTATGACTTCCTTTTGAAGCCCCTTGAGCAAAAGAGTAAACTTAAGCCATTTTTTGTAGGCTAAAGAGTATAATTTCGTCATATTAATCATAATTTTTTTCTTTAACATTATCATTTGCCTTCTTTGTTATTCCCTTGTAGTTCAAAACCCCGAGTCCTTGAATTGGAAAGACCGTCTGTCCTTCACTGTACTTAGCTTCGTGCTCATAAGCACCATTGACTTCAGTGCCACGTCTGGCACTGTGGCTTCAACTTAAGTAACATGGCGACATTTAACGAAGACCATGTATATTCCATTGCAATGCCTCCTCAAGGCAAACTACCGGCATGTCTTTGACTATAACAACTATTAAAAGTTAAGTGAATGATTATTTTAAGACTTACATTAAGTTAAAAAACAATCGATATTTAAGTAAAAAATATGCTTTAAATTCACAAAAAAATAATAATAATAATTTAAAATCATAAAAAAAGGAAAATAAATGAAATATGTGAGAGTAAAAAAATTCGATTACGATATTTTTCGTAGTTTTACCCTCTTTTTGAAGACTGATTTTAGTTCACCTTTTAAGTATATATTCTTATAACAAAGTTTTATGAAAAAATCTCCGTTAAAAACAATGCAGATAAAATTAAAGGTTAAATGGTCATATAGGTTTTCCATATAAAAATACTGATAAAAGCAGTGAAGATTTCAGTCAAAAATCAATTTAAAAATCATTAAGAAACGTAAAATAAATGAAATATGTAGAAAGTTTCAAAAATATTTCAATTTCAATACAATTT
>NC_089750.1:48988683-48992866 GCF_040412425.1 Macrobrachium rosenbergii | reverse complement strand
ATAGACACATAAGAGACCAACTTCCCACAATATGAAAAATCAAAGGAAGGAGAAATAACACAACGTAACATTTTTTACAAAAGTTTTGTTTATTTTATTTTTTTTACTGTTTATTAATCATTTTTCTCTGCTGATTCCAAAAATGTAATTATTTTTTCTGTATCATCGACCGTTATACAAATATATCGTCTTTCAATGTTATATATATTCGGAACTGTTATATGTTCTGCTACCAAGTGAATATCTAATTTTCTCTTTGAGATAAATCAATTACTAAGTTCTGCTATTTTCAGGATGGCTACTAGAGGGTGTACAAAGTCTCCAGATTCATTTTGCTATGTGTGTGGTTATTATATTGGAAAAAACACATATTACATAAGATTGTGAAAGGTGCCAAATTGTGGATAGCGTACAGACTCTATTTCTGAATGCCCATGGGTGACCAGGACAAGCCATGGGCCCCTCATGTGATATGTGGAAGCTGCCGATCTACTGTATCAAGGGTTCGCGTCCCGGCGGTACCAATTCATTTATCACTTATATAAATTCCCTTCGGTGATAATTCTCCATCGGAGATATTCCCGAGGTAGCGTGAATTTAATATTAAGCGACATTTGTAGCTTCATGATTGTATATAAATCATGGTGTGATAAAATTTTCATAATAAGAGCTGCGTGTTCCAAACGTACCAACGAACTATCATGGCGGAGGTGGGTCATTGCCGAGGCTAAGTACAATTTCCCCGCTCACGACGGGAAAAAACAGTACAGCAGACTCGGTAATGACATACCTCTCTTGATGGCACGGTGGTAACGTCTACTGGAGTCGCTGAATAGGTCCATGTCAAGGGTTCGCGTCCCGGCAGTACCAGTTCATTTATCACATATAAATTCCCTTCGGTGATAATTCTCCATCGGAGATATTCCTGAGGTAGCGTGAATTTGAAATTAAGCGACATTTGTAGCTTCATGATTGTATATAAATCATATACATATAATATATATATATTTATATATATATATATATATATATATATATATATATATATATATATATATATATATATATATATATATATATATATGTGTGTGTGTGTGTGTGTGTGTGTGTATATCCCTCGACGTGGGACCTCCTTTTACGTGGTGAAGGAGCTCTTGAACTCCTGGAATTTGTTCCCGGGTTTGAGTCCAAGGGTCCTATATATCATTACATAGTAATTTCGGTTAATTTTTGTGGAATTTTCCACTTCTGGTAAAATTTATTGGACCTGATAAATAGGAAAAGGTATGAGAGCTGGGACTGAAGCTAAGTAGTGGGAACTGTGGTAGGATCATCAACTACCCGATAATGTTTAAACCTGAGAGCTATCACATTGATAGCTCAACGGTGGAACTATTCTGCATAGCTGGGCAATGGATTCCAGGGGGGGGGCGGTCTCTTACTGGTACCATTGGTGGAAGAATAAACTCCATGAAAGGCTGATGATATCTTTTTAATGTTTTCAGATTAACTTAAGTTTTTTTTTTTATATTCGATCTTTATGGGTAGTAGCATTAAAGAAATGAGTGCCTCTGGACCCTCTGATGATACCGTTAAGGCACAGATGACGACCTCCGCACCCTCCTCTAATAACCTGCGTTTGGAAAAGGCTAGGAAGCATTCAAGTGTAATTACACTGGAACCTTATTTTCCAGCATGGAGCAAAGGGAAATTGACCAGTAATTTATGTAAAATAGGACCACGAATATTTGAAACTTCTCACGACAAGTATTTGACCTTTACTACAGAAGATTCTAATCATGATATTTTTAATGTTTACAGAGACATTGTGAATTGTTGTGGCCAAGAGCTTAAGATGTCATCTGAAGGTCGAGGAAAATTGCCTGTAGAATTAGCCTCAGCAAAAGAAAGTGAAAAATTAACAGCATTATCGAATCTTGTAGGAGTTAAAGTAGACTGCTCTGTACATGCTTTCTGGAATCAACTGATGAAATACTCAGAGAGATACTATAGGATTAAAAGATCAAGGCGTGATTAGAATGGAAAGAGTATAGATCATTGGAGCCTTAGTTCCATTCCCAAATTTAATTATTACATTCAATTCTACTCGCTCACCTAATGTAATAAAAACACCATGGTTACGTTTTAAGGTTAAGCATATATCCCAAGACTGAGGTTTTTTTTATTGCCAAGAATATGAACATATGCTAGATTCTTGTAGACAGAAACTACAAGGCAAGCCTCCCACGTGAGTTAAATTTAGTGAACCAGAGCATGGTGTATGTTATAAAGAAGCAAGATGTATACATTGTGGAGATAATCATTCACCCTGTCAACAAAACTGTGATGTGCACATCGTGGAAAAGGCGATACAGACTTTAAAGTAACTGAATGCATCACACTTACAGAGACTAAACAGAGAGTTTTAAGCCAAATGTTAGGCCAGGAATATCCTTTTTGAGTATTGTTGCTAACAGTAGAAGAAATGTAAATGCTACTAGAAGTGCTTTCTTTGGTAATAAAAAGGGAAGCTCAGTGGCGACATGTACTCCTGCCTAAATGGAGGCTGTGCCAGTAATTTCTGGCACTCCTGCCTGTTTGGAAGCTGTGCAGGTAATTACTGGCACTCCTGCCTCTTCAGAGGCTGTGCCAGTGATATCAAGCTGATTTGGATCCCACTTCTGAAGTATATCAAGTTAAAATGCTTGAACTGAATTGAATTTAGAATTTAGGCCAAAGGCCAAGCACTGGGACCTAGGAGGTCATTCAACGTTAAAACGAAAATTGACAGAAAGGTTTGAAAGGTGCAACAGGAGGAAAACCTCACAGTTGCGCTATGAATCAAGTGGTAGGAGAGGGTGAAAAGTGAGATGGAAGAAAGAGAATATGAAAGGAGGTACAATAAAAGGAATGAAAAGGTTTGCAGCTAGGGGCCGAAGGCACGCTGCAAAGAACCTTAAATAATGCCTACAGTGCACTGCACGAGGTGCCCTGACGGCACTACTCCCCTACAGTGACAAAATGCTTGAAAGCAATGAATGTCCTGAAAGTTCTGTCCCACGCTTTGTGGAGTGAAACTCGAACTCAGTGTTTTCAAAATTACCTTATGGGTGTGAAGTGTACACCTCAGCAAAGCCTAATAGCCTTAGAATGCTTAATTCAATTAATCATGGAGGAGTATGATTAGCTGCAGGAACATTTAAATAATCTACACTGAGAGCATGCTTGTAGTTGCTGGTGAGATGCCTCAGGGTCTACATTACCAACGCTTGCTGGTTCGGAGTTGGTACAGTTTTCAGATGCTCTGTAAGTCCTTAAACAGCATTTGTATAAGAAATGAGAAAGGCATTGGCCATGTTATGAAAATCACCTCAGGCAACCTCAACCATTTGCTTTTAGAGTAAAATGCATAATCCATCAATTAAAAATCCCAAGGACGGTGTCTTTACCAACTAGGTGTTCGGTTAGCCTCCCCTGGAACCTTCCAGAGGTAAAATTCTGTAGATATTCTAATTTAACAAAAGGAGAAATGTCCAATGAGGCAGTGAAATCAGTACTTTTTTATCATTCCTCCCAACATGATAACTCCGTTCACAGTTTTCACAGATGGCTGAAAGTCAGGTGCAGGTGTCGGTTTTGGAGTGGTCTTTCCTGATGTAGAAAAAAGCAGGAGATTTTCATCTGATGCATCTATTTTTACAGACGAAATGCATGCAGTTTTAAAGGCTTTAAAAGAAATTTTAACTCTAAATGGAAATAGTTTTACTATATATTGTGATTGAAGAAGTGTTCTTCAGTCTTGAATCTTTTAGCCCTTTACACCCAATGATTTTAGAGATTATAGAATAGCTGTTGCTAATGAAAAGAAGAGGTAAAGAAGTCAAATTTTGCTGGATGCCTTCCCTTGTTGGGTTGTTGGGAATGAGCAAGCTGATCAACTTATTAAGTCAGCAATCACCTTCCCAGAACCCAGGAGTTGCCTACTACCAATAGGGATGTACATTCTCTTGTAGGTCAGAAAGTTAAAAACCTTTGGCCATCCTTTTGGGAAAATATTGAAAACAACCAAAAGATGCATAATATTACATCATCAGTATCTCCTTGGTCATATCCGTGTATGCCAAGGAGGCTAGAAAAAATGTTGTACAGGATAAGGATTGAACATACAAGACTCTCTCGTGGG
>NC_089750.1:48961183-48983683 GCF_040412425.1 Macrobrachium rosenbergii | reverse complement strand
TATATATATATATATATATATATATATATATATATATATGTATTTATATATGTATGGTAATGGCCTGCTCGACCACCATACAATAAACACTTCCAATTTTTAAACACCAATATTCACAACACAGCGACGAAGTCTATAATGGGTGAATCGTGCAAGAGGATTCAAGGGGGCAAACAAACCCCAAGAAAAAAAACTAAAGTGCATAAAATTTCAGACAGAAGTAAAACCTGAACCCCTTGAATGCGTAAATTAATTGAATACCAAACACCCTTAATTAACAAAATAAAAATACACTCACACTACTTATGATAGGTGGCAAATCAATTGTACACAAAAAGAAGAGTGCCCAGATAGAAAGAAAAGGTCGAAAGAAGCGGAACATCCTAACAAAAATACAAGCTAATGTTTTAATAATAATAATAATAATAATAATAATAATAATAATAATAATAATAATAATAATAATAATAATAATAATAATAAATGGAATGAAGGCTTCACAAATCTAATATCTCCTCAAAAGGCCAATACCAAACTCCACACCTGGATTAAATAAAAGTAATTAATTAAATCAACACCTCATCCAGCAAAAAAAAAAAATTAACTTATTTTTTTTTGCTTACGTTATGCTTAAAACAAAACTAATTCAACAAGAAAAATTTGCAAAAATTAATGTACAATATATCATAATACTATTACCCAAGAATCTTAATTTAACTTACTTTAGTAAAGTTAAATGACAAATGTAAATGCAAAATAGTACACTACATAACAGTGCCTTAAACCTAATAATACTATTTACAGGATGCATTAATATCTCAAAAACATTTCAAAATAAAACGTACATGGCATATAAACCAAAATTGCTGGAAGCTCAAAAGTGGGGTGGAAAGAACAAAGGTTAGCAGATTCACAAATAATAATCTATGTATAAATGTTGCTAATACCACATATTAATACTTACACATTATAAGAGGGTTTTCAGCCCAAAACCTGAAAACCTCCTCCCCAACTCAATGCACATTATAGTGATGTGTTGGTATATATAACACATACTACAATTCTTCATTCTTACCTGCATGGTAAATATGGTGTATTTAGTATTTGAGGTTTGGTCCCATTCTCGTCGCAGATGTCCGAAGATGAAGGGCGATAATAAAGCTATATCTTTCAGCTAGTGTTTATTTGCTCTGCTATATTTGAGAAGTAGGCGGTAAGAGGTAAATATAAAATACAAAAAGCATTTATAATTGAATCATAACAAACATATGAGCATCGGAGCTCGATACATAATACGGAACTACATTCTACATACATGAGGTGTAATTCACAGGATCAAAGCGTGTGTCGGATTCGATGCTAACACAATAATAACTGACTATACTTTACTCTACAGCATTACGTAACATCTAGCTGCAGCTTTGAACTGAACGCGTCTACGGACGGCGTTATATAACATGTCTTGCACTTACGTTAAGACATACATGACAGTCTCCCCCCTCTTTACATGTGACTAAGAAACAGAACTGTTTCTCAACACTTACAAATCTAATCTTTCAGGAGGTTTTCCTCTACTCATTCGGTTAGGTTCAACGTCTTCGTGAGCAGTGTGCGCATCTGTGTTATTTAAGTTTGAGGTTTTGAAACTTGTACTTCTGTATTATTTGTACTGAATGACTGCAATTGATCAACATGACGTTTTACAATCTTTCCACTGACATCAACATCATAATGTGAATTTCTTATCTTCCTGACAATTTCTCCTTGTACCCATTTTTCTGGTGTATTATATGATCTTACCATGACATAACTTGAAGGAGTGAAATGGCTTGCCTCGGGAAGTTTTTTTACTTGATCATAACCTTTCTGTTCTAAGTGACTCTGCAAGCTAGGATACATAAGATCTAACTTACTCCTGGTCCTCCTCCCCATCAACAAATATGTCGGTGTTACACCCGTAGTACTGTATGCGGTTGTTCTATAGGATAACAGAAACTTTGCAATATGAGATGCTACATTACCAGAGTTTGCTTGTCTACGCTTCATATTATGTTTGAAAGTTTGGACAAATCTATCTGCCTCACCATTCGTTGATGGATGGTAAGTTGCTGATAACGTATGTTGTATACCATTCATATTCAGAAATTCTTTAAACTCCTGTGAAGCAAACTGTGGACCATTGTCTGTCACTATTCTTTCTGGCAAACCATGCGTTGCAAAGATTTGCATGAGTGATTTTATAGTTACTACCGTTGATGTTGTTTGCATTTGTATAACTTCTGGCCAATTACTAAATGCACTTAATAATATCAAATATAAGTATCCTAAAAATGGACCTGCAAAATCTATATGCACACGTTGCTACGGGTATCTGGGTAATTCCCATGGGTGTATTCTTGTTTGTTTGGGATTATTTTGTTGCAATGCACAATTTATACACTTTTTAACCAAATTTTCAATGTTGCTATCAACACCTGGCTACCAAACATAAGTTGTAGCAGTTGAGTTGGATCTCACTATACCTTGGTGGTCTACGTATATTTCTGATAAAACCCTACTTCTTAGTGCATCTGGAATCACTACTCTTGATCCTCTAAGAATACAATCTTGTATGACATTCAATTCACTAAAAATCTCTTTGTATGGTTTACAATTGACATCACCTGCACAGTTATTAAACTTTGTACTACTTTCACGAGCACTGGGTCTTCCTTTGTACCTTGTGTTATTTCCTTAGCTGTAACAGGTAAATTATATGCAGAAATTAAAAGAATACTTTCAACATGTCCTTCTGGTGCTTTGTCCACAGGCAATCTCAACAAAGCGTCTGCATTACCCATCTTTGATGTTGGTCTATGCTCTATGTTATAGTCATACGCAGCTAATATTATTGCCCAACGTTGTAGTCTTGCAGCTACTAACGTAGGTAAGCTTGCTTTTGGACCTAAAATCATCAACAATGGTTTATGGTCTGTAACTAACGTGAACTTTTTCCTGCCATAGAGACACATATGGAACTTCTTTACTCCACACACTAGTGCTAATGCTTCTTTTTCAATTTGTGAGTAGTTTCTTTCTGCTTTGTTTAATACTCTAGAGGCAAAAGCAACAGGTTTTACTGTACCATCTGGTATTACATGTGCTAGTACTGCACCTAAACCTATGTTTGAGGCGTCACAAACCATTTGATAATGTACTAGGAATGTGGTTGAAGTCACTTCTGCTTTGATTCTTTCAAAGGATTTTTGACATTCCTTTGTCCAATTCCATTCAACATCCTTGTTCAGCATATTACATAATGGGTGTGCAATTGTTGCTAAGTTCTGAATGAAATTTCCATAAAACGTTACTAAACCTAAAAAATGATTGCAGTTCCTTTACATTTTCTGGTACCTTTGGTGACTGTACTGCCTTTGCCTTATCTTTTGTCTTGTGAATATCTTTACCATTTACAATAAAGCTCAAATGCTCTACTGAGTCATCTTCAAAAATACATTTACCCTTGTCGACTTTGATATTATGTTCCTTTAGTTTCTTTGGAACTGCACGTAACCTTTCTCTATGCACTTTCTTGTTTTTACTAGCTTTTAGTATGTCATCAATGAAAATAAATACTCCCGACATACCTGCAAATATTTTCTCCATTGTTTGTTGCCATATAGTTGGACTACTAGCGACTCCGTATGGAAGTCTTTTTGGACGATACAGCACTAAATGTGTGTTTACAGTACATAACTTTTGGGAATTTTCATCCATGGAAAGCCGTTGAAATGCCTGTCTTAGATATACCTTAGAAAATACAGAGCATCCTGACAAAGTTGCGAACATATCTTTGGGATTTGGCAATGGATGTTGGGCTACTTGCAGTTGTGGGTTTAGTGTTACCTTGCAATCTCCACATAACCTAACTTGACCGCTGTCCTTAACAATCGGAACTAATGGTGTAGCCCAATCTGAATAATCTACCTTTTCCCATGAACCTTCGTTTTCTAACCTTCTAATTTCAGTTTCCACAGTTGTTTTCAATGCGTATGGAACTGGTCTTGGAGCAAAAAATCTAGGAGTGGCATTCTCCTTTAAAACTAAAACTGCTTGTGCATTCTTTACTGTACCTAATCTGTCTTCAAAGACATCTTTGTAATCTGATAGAAGATTGGTTATTGAAATTTCTTCTGTTGGTTCTTGTTTTGTACCTGTAACCTTTAGTAAATAAATAAATAAATAAAATAAAATAAATAAAAATTAACGTAAATAAATAAATAAAAATAAATAAATAAATATCACTTGGTAATAAATAATTAAACGTAAATAAAAAATAATCAATAAGTAAATAAAACTTAATAAAAATAAATAAATAAAGAAAAAAGAATAATTGAAAATATAAAATAAATAAATGAAAAATAATATAAAATAAATAAAAATTAATAAAATAAATAAAATTATTAAAAATTAAAAATTGAAACAAATAAGATAAAAAATATATGTATAAAAATAAATAAATAGCATTAAATAAAATATATAAAAAATAAAAATTAAAAATAAGTAAATAAAAATAAATAAATATAAATAGCATAAACAAAACTAAAAATAAATAATTAAAATTAAGTTATAAAAATCAATAAAAATAAATAAAAAAATAAAGGTAAGAAATAAAAATAGTAAAAATAAATAAATAAAAAATAAAACTAAATAAAAAAAATAAATAATAATGAAATAAAAAAATATATAAAAAAATATATAAAACAAAAAAATTATGAAAATAAAAAAAATAAATAAAAATATATGAATAAATAAAAATAAAAATAAATGAATAAAAAAAATTAATGAATAAATAAAAAAATAAGTAAATAAACATAAACACAAATAAATAAATAAAAATAAACAAAAACAAGAGTAAATGAAAATATAAATAAGATAAATAAAAATAAAGAATAAAAATAAAAAATAAAAAAGATAAAACATTAAAATTTATAAAGATAAATAAAAATATACTAATAAAAATATAAAAATTAAATATAAAAATATAAAAATAAAAATGAATAAAAAATATAAATGAAATGAATTAAAATAAAAAACAAAATTAAAATAAATAATTGATTATATATTAAATAAATAAAAACCACAAGTAAAAATAAATAAATAAATAAATGAAAAAATAAAATCAATAATAATAAACAAAATAAAAAATGAATAAAATAAAAAGGTTAATGAATAAAAATAATAAATAAATAAATAAATAAATAAAAATAAAAGAAATAAATAAGCAAATAATAAATAAAATTTTAAAAAATACATAAATAAAAATAAATACATAAATAAATGAAAAAGAAATAAAAATTAGGAAAAAATAATAAATAAATTAATAAAAAACAAATAAAAAATACAAAAAATAAATGAAAGAAAAATTTAAATATAAAAAATAATAAGTATTTATTAAAGATAAATAAATAAATAAATAAATAAATAAATAAAAAAATAAAAAATAAATAAATTTACAATAGATAAATATATAAAAAATAAGTAAATATATATAAAGTAATTAAATAAACATAAAATTAATAATAATAAATAAATAAAAAATAAATGAAAATAAATAAGAGTAAAATATAAAAAATAAATAAATAAAAAATAAATAAGTAAAATAAAATAAATAAATATCAATAAAATGTAATAAAAATAATTAAAAATAAAATAGATTAATGAAAGACTAAAATAAAATAAAAATAAAGGAAAATACGAATATAAAAATAAATGAAACTACAAAAATAAATAAAACTAAATAAAAAAATAAATGAAAATGCCTAAAAATAATAAAAAACAGAAAAATAAATAAAAATAAAAATGAAAGACTAAAATAAAGTTTAAAAAATTAATAAAAACAAATAAATAAATATATAAATGCAAATAAATAAATAAAAAATAAATAAATAAAATTAAATACTAAAAAAAAAAATAAAGATAAAAAGAAGTAAAGATAAATAACAAAATTGAATAAATAGGAATATGTAAAAAAATAATAAATCTAAAAAATTAAATTGAATAAATAAGTAAATATAAATATAAATAAACAAAAATAAAAATAATAAATAAAAAATGAGAATTAATTAGAGTAAATAATATACATAGATAAATATAATTGAATAAAATAAATTAAAAAACAAATAAAAAAATTAATAAAAACCAAAAAAATTACTAAAGATAATAAAAAATTAAAAATTAATAAATAATAATTAGCAAGTAAATAAAAATAAAATAAACAAAAATATATAAATATATAAAAATAATTAAATAAATAAATTATATAAATTAAAATAAAATAAATAAAAGTAAATAAATATAAAACTAAAAAAACAAATAAATGTAAATAAACAAAATTAAATAAAAACTACTTATATAAATTAAGATAAAAAAATAACTAAAAATAAATATATTAGAATAAATAACAATAAAAAAATAAATAAAAATAAATAAATAATAATGAAAAAATATAAATAAAAATAAATAAATACAAAGAAAAAATAAAATAAATTAAAATAATAAAAAATAAATAAATAAAAATCAATTATAACAAATAAATAATAATATATTAAAATAAAAATATAAAATACAAAAAATATTAATTAAAAAACAAAAAATACTCAATAAATAGAATTAAACGCGACTGAAAAAAGAAAAATAAATAAAAAGTAATAAACAAATAATAAATAGATAAAAATAAAAAATACAAATAAATTAATAAGAATAAACAAAATTAAATAAACAAAAATATATTATTACAAATTAATTTTTATTTTTGTTATTTTTATTTATTTTTTGGTTATTTTATTTATCTATTTCCATTTATTTTTATTAATTTTATTTATTATGTTTAATTACTTTTTATTTATTTATTTATATTTATTTATTTTCAATTATTTATACTTATTTGCGAATTATTTATTTGTTTTTATTTATTTTTATTTATTTATTTTTTTATTTTTTTCTTTATTATCTATTTTATATGTATTTCTATTTATCTATTTTTTTTATCATCATTTACTTTTTAAATCTTTTTTTATTTATTTAAAAATAAATAAATAAAAATAAATGTAAATAAAAAATAAAAATAGATAAATAGAGAAAATTTTTTAGATAACTAAAAATAAATGAATTGTAATAAATAAGTTGATAACATTGACTAAAAATAAATAAATACATAAAAGAAATGAAGATATATAAATGAAAATAAGTAAATAAACAATAATATGAACAAAATAATAATAAATAATATATATGAAAATAAATAAATAAAAATAAAAAATAAAAATCAATAAAATAAAATAAAAATAAAGGAAAATACGAATATAAAAATAAATGAAACTACAAAAATAAATAAAACTAAATAAAAAAATAAATGAAAATGCCTAAAAATAATAAAAAACAGAAAAATAAATAAAAATAAAAATGAAAGACTAAAATAAAGTTTAAAAAATTAATAAAAACCAATAAATATATAAATGCAAATAAATAAATAAAAAATAAACACAAATAAAGTGAGTAAAGGAAAATAAATAAGATAAACAAAAATAAACAAGAAAATGTATAAAACATATTATAATAAATAAAAAATAAATAAAAATATAAAATTAATAATATAAAAATAAATAAAAATGAACAAAAATAAACAAATAAATATAAAATAAATATATAGAAATTAAAAAGTTAAATAAATGAAAATAAATAAAATAAATATCAAATAGAAATAAATAAATAAATAAAAATAAATAAATAGATAAATAAATAAATAAATGAAAATAAATAAATAAATAAAAAATACGAAGATAAATAAATAAATAAATAAAAAAAAAAATGAATAAATAAATAAATAAGTAGTTAAATAAAATAATATAAAAGGAATTAAATAAAATAAATAAATAAATTATTAAATAAAAAATAAATCAATAAAAATAAAAAAATAAATATATAAATACAAATAAATAATAAAAATAAAGAAATAAAATAAACAAATGAAAATAAAAATTATATATAAATAAATAAATAAATAAATAAATAAAAATAAAACTGAATAAAAATATATATATTTCAATATAAAGAAAGGAAAACAAATTAAATAAACAAAAATAAATAAAATAAATGAAAATAAATAAAAATAAAAAAAATAAATAAAACCACTTAAAAATAAAAATAAATAAATAAAAAATGAAATAATAAAGTTAAATAAAATAAATTGATAAAAAAATAAAATAAAGTTAAATAAAATAAATAAGAGTAATTAAAAATTAATTTAATTAAATAAATAAATAAATAAATAAATAAAAATAAAAATAAAAGAAATAATAAATAAAAACAAAATAAATAAAATATAAATAAAAAATAAATAATAAATAAAAATTAAAAACTAAACAAAAAACTAATAAATAAATGAAAAATAGATGAGCAATAAATAAATAAAAATAAATAAATAAATAAATAAAAATAAAAAATCAAATAAACAAATAAACAAAAATTAATACATATAAATCAAAAACAAATTAAAGACGAGGAAATAATAATAAATAAATTAATGAAAAATAAATAAATAAAAATAAAAAATAAATAAAAATAAAAAATTAAAACTAATAAAAAATGAGGAAAAAAATAAATTAATAAAAAAATAAAAAAATTTAAAAATAAATTAAAATAAATACATTAAAAATAATAGGAAAATAAATATAGAATATTTAAATAACAATGATATATAAATAAATAAGAAGATATAAATAAAAAAATGAAAAAGTAAAGTAATAAGAAAAAGTACATAAATAAAACTAATAATAAACAAATAAATACAACTAAATAAATAAAATTATATAAAATTAAAAGCATAAATAAAAGTAATAAAAATAAATAATTAAACATAAATAAAAATAAAAACATAAAAGTAAATAAAAATAAAGAGTAAAATTAAATAAATAAAATCAATAAAAATAAATAAAAACAAATAAAAATGAATAAAAATTTAATAAAGTAAAGTAAATGAAAAAATAAAGAAAAATAAGCATGAAAATAAATAAATATATATAAAAATAAATAAATAAAAATAAAAATAAATGATTAAATAAAAATAAATGAACATAAAATAATAAAAAAAAAATATTGGGTAAAAATAAGTAAATAAAAATTCATAAAATAAAAAAAAAATTATAAATAAATAAAAGTAAATCAATAAAAATTAATAAATAAAAATATAAATAAATGAAAAAAATAATGAATAAATAATAATAAATAGTATATCAAAAATAAATATTTGAATAAAACAAATAAAAATAAAAACAAAAATAAAAAATAAAAATAAAAACAACAATAAATAAAATAAATAAATAAAAATAGATAAATAAAAAAATTAATTAAAATATATAAAAATAAATAAGTTAAAATACATGAAAATAAATGATTAAAAACAAATAAATGGCAATGAATAAATATAAATAAAAATAAGTAATTAAAAAGAAATAATAATAAATAAAAATAAATTAAAATAATTAAATAAAAATAAAAATATAAAATAAATTAAAATAATTAAATAAAAATAAAAATATAAAATAAATATAAATAAAAATGAATAAATAAAAACGAATAAAAGTAAAAATAACAATAAAAAAAAAAAAAAAAAAATAAATAAATAGAAATAAATTCAGATAACTAAATAAAATGAATAAAAATAAATAAAAAAAATTTATAAAAATTAATAAATAAAAATAAATAAATAAGAACAACTAAAAAAATAAACAATTAAAACATAAATAATGATAAATGAAAAGTAATTAAATAAAATTAAGTAATTAATAAATAAATAATTAAATAAAACAAATAAATAAAAAAGAATATTTAAAAATTCACAAATGAATGTAAATAATAAAAAATATATGAATATATAAATAAATAAAATTAAACTTAATAATTAAAATTAATAAAAATAAATTAAAATAGATGTATAAAAATAAGCAAATAAATCAATAAAAATAAGTAAATAGAAACAATTAAAAATAAATAAAAACAAATCTAAATGAATAAATAAAATAAATAAAAATAAATATGTGATAAATAAATAGAAATTAATAAATAAAAAATAAATATGAATAAAAGATAAATAAAAATAAATAAATAATAATAAATAAGTAAATGAAATTTAATATAAATGAATAAATAAATAAAGAAAAATGAAATAAGTGAACATATATAAATAAAGATAAATAGATTAAAAATAATATAAAATAAATAAAAACAAATAAGATAAATAAAAATAAAAAATAAATTAAAATAAAAAATAAATATAAATAAATATATTAAAATAAATAAATAAAAATAAAATATGTAATTTGAAATAAATAAATTAAATAAAAATATATAAATAAAAATAAATAAATAAGTAATAGTAAATAAATGAAAATAAAAACTGAAAAAGTATGTTATTTTTATATGCAAAAGTTGTATAATCTCTCAGTTTATGTTATTGCATAATTTAGGTACTGAATTCATGAAATATTATTTTTATCATCATAAATTCTGTATATTTTTAGATTTAATTCTGTTAATAAAAATCTGTTAAAATAAATTATACCAAATATCAAGAAATAAAATTTAAGATATGTCAAATTTAAAGAATGCAATAATAATAATAATAATAATAATAATAATAATAATAATAATAATAATAATAATAATAATAATAATAATAATAATAATAATAATAATAATAAAAAATAATAATAAATAATAATAAAATAATAATAATAATAATAATAATAATAAATAAAATAATAAAAAATTAAAAAAAATAAAAAATAAAATAGGTAAAATATGTAAAAAATAAAAAAAATAGTACAATTTGATTACGATATGGTAGTTTTGCCCTCTTTTTGATGACTGTTTTTAGTTTACC
The DNA here is from genome assembly GCF_040412425.1 of Macrobrachium rosenbergii. NCBI lineage: Eukaryota > Metazoa > Arthropoda > Malacostraca > Decapoda > Palaemonidae > Macrobrachium > Macrobrachium rosenbergii. The sequence continues at coordinate 48,972,762 of NC_089750.1, read as the reverse complement.
GATTCTAGATATATTCTTAAAACAAAGTTTTATGAAAAAAATCTCTGTTAAAAAACGATCAAGATAAAAATAAAGCCTAAATGGTCATATACGTTTTGTGCTATAAAAATCCTATTAATAACATTCAAGATTTCGATCAAAAATCAATTTAAAAAATCAATAAGAAAATGAAAATAAATGAAATATGTAAAATGTTTCATTATTTATTTTTTATTTATTCGTCATTTTTTTATTTATTTATTTTTGTTTTTTTATATATTTTTATTTATTCATTTTTATTTATTTTCATTTATATTTGTTTATTTTTTGTTTCATTATTATTTATTTTTATTTAGTTATATTTATTTTGTTATTTTTTTATTTTTTACTTTTATTCATTTTTATTGATTTGATTATTTTTTTTTATTTTAATTTATTTATATATTTTTATTTATTTATTTTTGTTTTTAATTTTCTATTTATTATCTATTTTTATTTATTTTTTATTTATTTTTATTTATTTTGTATATATTTCTTATTTTATAGTTTCATTAATTTTATTTACTTTATTAAATTTTGTCTCTTTGATATTATTCTCTCTTTATTTATTTTTATTTATATAATTCCATTTATTTTTTATTTTGTTTATTTATTTTTATTCAATTTTATTAACTCATTTATTATTACTCATTTTTTATTTATATATTTTTATTTACTTTTAATTATTTATTGTTTAGTGATATTTACTTATTTTTATTTTTTATTTACATTAATTTTTATTTTTATTTTTTTTTTTTTTTTATTTATTTATTTGGTTATTTTATTAATCTTTTTTATATATTTTTATTAATTTTATTTATTAGTTTTTATAATTTATTTGTTTATTTTAGTTTTTATTTTTAATTGTTTATATTTATTTATGTATTATTATTTATTCATTTCATTTATTTATTTTTTATTATTTATGTATATTATTTATTATTTACCTATTTTTATTTATTATTATTTTTTATTTATCATTGTTTATTTAATAATTGTTTTATTTATAAATTAAGATAAATTAAAATTTATTTTATTTATTTTCAAATATTTGTATTTATTCTTCTTAATTAATTTGTCTTAATACAAATAAAAAAATAAAAAATAATTGTAAAAAAATAATAGAAATAATTAGATAAATATCAATACATAATAAATAAACAAAAATAAATAGAAATAAACATAAATAAAAAAATAGATAAATAAGTAAATAAAATTGTATAACATAAATAAACAAACAGATAAAAATAAAATAAATTAAAATATATAAATAAAAATAAATAAATAAATAATAATATAAAATCAATAGAAATAAATAAAATATAAATAAAACTACAAATAAAAATAAATAAAAATAATATAAAAATAACTAAACATAAATAGTATAAATAAAATTAAATAACATAAATGAAATAAATAAAAATATATAAATAAAATTTTAAAATAAAAAATAAGAAAACAGAGAAATAAATAAAAGTAAAAATAAATAAGAATAAATAAATAAAAATGAATAAAACATAAATAATGATGAAATACAAAAATGAAAAAATAAATAAACAAATATAAAACAAAAATAAATAAATAAAAATAAAATAATAAAAAATTAATAAAAATAATGAATAAATAAAAACAAAAAATTAGATAAATAAAAATAAAAAAAAATTTAGATAAGGATAAATAAATTAAATAATAAACATAAAAATTAAAATACAAAAATATAAAGATAAAAATAAAAGAAAATAGATACATAAATATAAATAAAATAAATAAAATTAACCAAAATTAATTTAAATAGATAAATGAAAATTGATAAATTAGATAAAAACCACGAATAAAAATTAATAAATAAATAGAAATAAATAAATGAATTTAAATAAAAATAAAAAAATCAATAAATAAAAACATAAAAAGCAAAATAAATAAAATTAAACAAATGAAAATAAATATATATATAAAAACATAAAAATAATATAAATAAATAAAAATTAATAAAATAAAGAAAAATAGATAAAAATAAAAACAAATAAATAGATAGAAATAAAGAAAAACAAAAGAAATAAAAAATAAACACATAAATAAAAAGTTAAATAAAACATTTAAAAAAACTAGGTTAAAAGAATATATCAGAGAACGTTAAACTAAAATCAGTCATCAAAAAGAGGGGAAAATTCCCAAAAACATTGTATTCAAATTTAAAATTTTTATTTTAGCTTTTTATATGTTATGTTCATTTTCTGTTTTTACGTGATTTTTGAAATTAATTTTTCTTTTAAACATTGATTTTTTTTTTTTTTTGCTGTTTTTAAATAAAACTCTGTTGTAAGAGTATATTTGAAAAAGTTACACTAAATTCATTGATCATAAAGAGGGCAAAATTCCCAAAAATATTATATTCAAAATTGGCATTTTTTTTTTTTACTTTTCCTTTTTTATGTGATTTTTGAAATTGATTTTTTACTTAAGTATTGATTATTGTTTTTTTAACGGAGTTTTTTACATATACAATTCTGTTATAATAATGAATCAGTAAACGTTAAACCAAATTCAGTCATCAAAAAGAGGGCAAAACTCTCCAAAAATATTGTATTTAAATTGAATAAATTTTTAAGTAAAATAATGAAAAAGAAATAAATAAAAAATAAATAAAACAAAATAAATATATATAAATAAAATCAAATTAAAATAATTATAAATAAATAAGATTAACAAAAATAAATAAATAAAAATAAATAATAAAAAATTAAACACTAATTATTTATATAAAAAATAAATATAAATAAAAAATAAATACAAATAAATAAATTAATAAAAAGAATAAACACAAATAAAGAATTGAATAAATAAAAATAAATAAAAAATAATAAATAAAAAATAAAAATAAATAAATAAATATAAAAATTAAAAAATAACAAAAAATACAAAATAAAAAAATATGAATAAATATGAGTAAATAATATTCACAAAAATATAATTAAATAAAAATTAATAAAATAAAAAATAAGAAAATAAAAACAAATAAAAATAAATTACTAAAAATAATAAAAAATAAACAAATGAATAAATAAAATAAAATAAATAAAAATATATAAAAATATAAAAAATAATTTAATAAAGAAATAAAATAAATTAATATAAAACAAATAAATCTAAATGAAAATAAAAAATAAAAATACAAATAAATATAAATAAACAAAATTAAATAAAGAATACATATAAAAATTAAAATAAGAACAAATAAATAAAAATAAATATATTAAAATAAATATTAATAAATAAAATAAAATAAATAAATAAAAATAAATAAATAATAATGAATAAATATAAATAAAAAAACGATAAATAAAAATAAGAGAAAATAAATAAATAAAAATCAGTAATAATAAATAAACAATAATATATTGAAATGAAAATATAAAATAACATAAAAAATAAATAATAATCAATAGATAAATTAAAAATTAATGAAAAAAGGAAAATAAATAGTGTTTAATAAATAGATAATAAACAGATAAAAATAAAAAATACAAATAAATTAATAATAATGAATGAAATTAAATAAATTAATATAAATTAAATAAATAAAAATAAATAAAAAATTTAATAAGTAAATGATGATAAAAATTAAAAAAAATAAAATAACAAAAATTGATAATAAATAAATAAATAAATAAAAATAAATAAATAAAAATAAATAAATAAAAATGAATAAATAATAAATAAATAAGTATAAATAATTAAAATAAATAAATATAAATAAATAGATAAAATAATTAAAAATAATAAATAAAATTAATAAAAATAAAGGAAAATAGATAAGTAAAAGTAACAAAATAAATAGATAATAATAGATTAAAAAATAAAAATATTAAATAAAAATTAATGTAAATAAAAATAGAAATAAATAAATAAAAAATAAAAAAACAAATAATAATAAATAAGTATATAATATTAATTAAAAATAAATAAATACATAAAGAAAAATTTAAAAAATGAAGATATTTGCTCTTCTTTATTTAATTTAATTTAATTTTTTTATGTGCTTTCTATTATTTTTTTACTTTTATTTATTTTTACTTATTTTATTTATATGTATTTATTTAATTTGTTTTATTTTTTTTTGTTTATTTCATTTGTTTTATTTCTTTTTATTTAAATATATTTATCTTTATTTAGTTTCATTTTTATTTATTTATTTTTATATATTTTTATTTTCATTTATTTATTTTATTTGTTCCTTTTTATTTATTTATTTTATCTATTCATTTTTATTTATTTGTTTATATATATTTGCATTTTTTATTTATTTAGTTTATATTTAATAATTTAATAATTAATTAATTTATTTATTTTATTTAATTCTTTATTTGTATTTATTTATTTATTTATTTATTTATATTTACATTTATATATATTTATATATATATATATATATATATATATATATATATATTTATATATAAATATATATTTATATATATATATATATATATATATATTTATATATATATATATTTTTTATATATATATTTATTTATTTATATATATTTTATATATATTTATTATATATATTTATATATTTTTTTATTTTATTTATTTATTTTTTTATTTATTTAGTTATTTATTTATTTTCATTTATTTATTTACTTATTTTTATTTATTTATTTATTTTTATTTATCATTTATTTTATTTATTTTCATTTATTTAATTTTTTCATGTGTTATCTTATATATTTTATATTCATTTATTTATTTTTATTTATTTTTATTTTTTGTTTAGTATTTTATATTTTTATTCATTTATTTTTATTTATTATAATTCATTTTGTTTATTTATTTCGTTTATTTATTTACTTATTTATCTTAATCTATTATTTTTGTTTATTTTACTAATTTTCATTTACTTACTCTTTTATTTGTGTTTATCTTTTATTTATTTATTTGCATTTATATGTTTATATATTTATTATTTAATTATTTTTTATTTATTTTTCTAATTATTTTTATTTATTTATATATATTTCTTTTTATTTGATTATTTTTATTTATTTTTATTTATTTGGTTATTTTTATTTTTGTTATTTTATTTATTTTTTAAAGTTATTTTTATCTACTTATTTATATTTATTTATTTTTAATTATATAATTTATTTATGTATTATTTATTTGCTTTTTTATTTTATTTATTTATTTTATTTATTTACTTATTTATTATCTATATTTTATTTATATTCATTTACTTATTTTTATTATCATTTACTTTTTAAGTTTTTTATTTATTTTTACTTATTTGATTTATATTAATTTGTTTTTATATGCTTAATTTTCTTCATTATTATTAATTTATTTGCATTTTTTTATTTTTATCTATTAATTATCCTTTTATTAATTTATGTTTATTTTTCTTGTGTAGATATTTTTCATTTTATTTATTGATTATTATTTAGTTTTTATTTTTATTTTTATGTTATTTTATATTTTTATTTTATTTTATTATTATTTCTTTGTTATTATTGATTTTTATTTATTTATTTTCAATTATTTTTATTTATTAATATACCTTTCTATTTATTTATTTCTATTTATGTTTATTCATTATCATTAATTAATTTTTCAATTTATTTTTTTTTATTTATCATTATTTATTTTAATATATTTATTTTATTTGTTTGTTTTTTTATTTTTTATATTTATTTAGTTTTATTTATTGTATTTTAATTTATTTTATTTATTTCTTTTATAATTTTTAATATTTTTATATATTTCTGTTTTTTTCCTTATTAATATTTATTCCTTTGTTTAATTTTTTTATAATTTTAAGTAATTTATTTTTAGATTGTTTTTATTATTTTTTTCATTTATTTATTGTATTTATTTTATTAGTTATATTTATTTATGTATATTAATTATTCTTATTTATTCTTATTTCTTTATTTTTATCTATTTTTCTTTATTTACCTTTATATTTATTTATTTATATATTTTTACTTTATTTTTTCATTATGTATTATTTATTTTTATTTCTTTATTTTTATTTTTTATTTTTTCTTATTTATCTTTAATTATTTTATTTGATTTATTTTATATATATTTATTTTGGTTTATTTATTTATTTTTTATTTAATTCTTTTTTATTATTTTACTTTTATTTATTTTCATTTATTTATAATAATTTTTTATTTATATATTTATTTAATTTTTTATATGTATGTCTATTTTTTTATATTTTTATCAATTTAATTTCATTATTGATTGATTTATTTATTTTTAAGAAATGATATTTAATATTTTTTTCTAATTTTTTAAATTTTTTTCATCTAATTTTTTTTATTTATTTATATTATATTGATTGATTTATTATTTTTTCTTAATTTTTTATTTGTTTTTCATTTACTTATATATTTATTTTTTGTTTATTTATTTATTTAAATTTCATTTATTATTTATTTAGTTTTTTATTTTATTTTTTTTCATTTTTATTTTTTTATTTATTGTTTATTTTTTATTATTCATTTTTCATTTATTTTTTATATATTTTTTTTATTTTTTTCATTTTATTTTTTTATTTATTTTCTTTCTATTTTTTCCTGTATTTTTATTTTATTTTTAGTCATTTATTTATTTATTATAATTGTATTTATTTATTAAAGTTTTTATATTTTTTTTATTTTTATTTTTTTTATTATTATTTATTTTATTTATTTTCAATTATTTGTTTTTATTTCTTTATTTTTTTTACTTGTTATTTTTATTTATTTATTTTTATTTATTTATTTATTTTAATATTATTTTTCTATTTTTATTTATTTCATCTAGATTAATGTATTACTTTAATTTATTTATTTTTATTTTTATTATTTAATTTTAATATCTTTATTAGTATATTTTTATTTATCTTTATAAATTTCATTTCTTTTTCTTCATTTATTTCTTTATTTTTATAATTTATTTATATTTATCTTATTTATATTTTTATTTACTCTTATTTTTGTTTATTTTTATTTATTTACTTGTATATATATGCATTTATTTATTTTTTACCTTTATTTATTCATTAATTTTTAATTCATTTATTTTTATTTTTATTTGTTTGAATATTTGTATTATTTTTTATTCATTTTTTTGTTTTTTATTTATTTATTTTTTATTGCATCATATTTAACATTATTTAGTTTTCTTTACTTATTTATTTATTTCTATTTTTTGCTTTTATTCATTTTTATTAATTTTCAGTTTTTAATTTGAATTTATATTTTTTATTTTGTTTATACTATTTATATTTAGATATTATATTTAATTTTTTAATTGTTTATATAATTCTATTTACTTATTTTTTATTTATTTTTAAATATTTATTTTTTAATTTATTAATTTTTATTTCTTATTTATGTTTTTTTATTTTTTTTCTTTATTTATTTATTTATTATTATTCATTTTTTATTTATATTTATTTATTTTTATTTTCTTCTAATTGTTTATTACTTTTTTATATTTATTTATTTAATTTTATTTATTTATTTATGTTAATTTGTATTTATTTATTTTATTTATTTTTATTTATTTATTTGATTATTTTGTTAACCTATATTCATTTTTTTATTAATTTTATTTATTTTTTTTTAATATTTTATTTATTTATCCATATTTATTTATAGTTAATTATTTGTATTTATTTATGTATTATTATTTATTTATTTTTATCTGTTTATATCTAATTATTTATTCATTTATTTATTTGTTTATTTATTATTCATACACTTTTATTTATTATCTTTTTTTATTTATCATTGTTCATTTTTATTGTCATATTTATTTTAATTTATTTTTTTTTATTTGTTCCTCTTAATTTGTTTGTATGAATAAAAATAACCTAATAAATAAATAAAAATAAATGTAAAAAAATGAATAGAAATAATTAAATAAATATCAATCTATAATAAATAAACAAAAAAAATAAAAACTAAATATCAATAAAAAATTAGGTAAATAATAATAAATAAGTAAATAAAATTGAATAAAGATAAATAAAGAGAGTAAATTAATATATAAAAATATATAAATAAAAATAATTAAATAAACAAAACTAATAAAACTAAAAAAATAAAAATAAATAAAATAAACAAAAATAATATAAAAATAAATAAATAGAAAAAATAATAATAAATAATTAAAAATAAAAAAGTAAATATAAAAATAAATAAATAAAAATCCATAAATAAATAAAGATAAATAAATATAAATAGTATAAATGAATTAAATAAAATAAATAAAATCAATAAAAAAGTAAATAAAATTAAAAAAAAAAATTACAAAATTAAATCGAAATAAAAAAGTAAATACTGAAATAAATAAAGATTAATAAATAAAGATAAATAAAACTGAATAAAGAATAAATAATGATGAAATAAAAATATAAAAATATAAAATATAATTAATCAAAAATAAAATAAACATATATAAATTTTTAAAAATAAATTAAAATAATGAATAAATAAAAAAAAATAAATGAGGTAAATAAAAATAAAAAGATAAACAATAGATAATAAATAAGTTGAATACATAAAAATAAATCAAAACATACTAATAAATATTTAGAAATTAAAATACAGAAAATATAATAATAAAAATAAATTCAAATAATAAATAAATATAAACAAAATAAATAAAAGTAACAAAAATAAATTTACAAAAAGGAAATGTAAGAAAATAAAAATACACAAATAAAAATTTTTAAATAAATCAAAATAAATATGAGAATATAAATAAAAATAAATAAAAATCAATAAATAAAATAGAACACTCAAAATAAATAAAATATAACAATCAAAATAAATAAAAATAAATAAAGATAAAAATAAATAAAAATAAATAGATAGATAAAAATAAATAAAAACAAAAGAAATAAGAAATAAAAAATAAATAAATAGTTAGATAAAAATTTATTTAAAATTAAAGCTAGGTTACAAGAATATATCAGAAACGATGAACTAAAACCAGTCATCAAAAATATGGCAAAATTCCATAAAATATTGTATACAGATTCAAAAGTTTTTATTTTAGCATTTCCTATTTTCAAGTGATTTTTGAAATTGATTTTTCCTTTAAATATTGATTGGTTTTTAACGTTTCTTTTAATAAAACTCGGTTATAAGAATATATCTGAAAAAGTTAAACTAAATTCATTGATGATAAAGAGGGCAAAATTCCCAAAACTATTGTATTCAAAATTGACACATTATTTAAAAACTTTTTATGTTACATTCTTTTTCCTTTTTTTAGGTGATCTTTGAAGTTGATTTTTTACTTAAATATTGATTATTTTTGTAACTGTGCTTTTTTATATATAATGCTATTATAAAAATATATCAGTAGACGTTAAGCTAAAATCATTCATCAAAAAGAGGGCAAAACTTCCAAAAAATATTGTATTCAAATTGAAATGATTTTGAAACATTTTACATATTTCATTTATTTTCATTTTTTTGATGATTTTTTTTTTATTTTATTATTATTATTATTATTATTATTATTATTATTATTATTATTATTATTATTATTATTATTTATTATTATTTTATTATTATTATTTTTTTATTATTATTATTTTTTGTTGTTGTTATTTTTATTTTTTAGAATTTATATATCTTAAATTTTATTTTTTGACATTTGGTATAATGTATTTTAAAAGAATTTTATTTAATAGAATTAAATCAAAAAATATATAGGGTTTATTATGCTAAAAATGATGTTTCACGAATTCAATACCTAAATTATACAATAAAATAAAATTAAAGATCTTATAACATTTGAATATAAGAAGAATTTACATTTTCATTATTTTTATTTTTCATTTATTTACTTTTACTTATTTATTTATTTATATTTATTTATATATTTTATTTTATAATATTTATATTAAATTACATATTTTTTATTTATTTATTTTTTATTTTTTTTAATATATTAATTAGTTTTATTCTTTTATTTTATTTATTTTTTCCTTTTAATTTATATTATTTGTTTTTATCTATTTTACAATTTACTTATTTATTTTGAATTTTTGTTTACATATTTTCATTTATTTTATTTTTCTTTATTTATTTATTCATAACTATTCAATTTTATTTACTTATTTATTATCATTTATTTACTTTTATTTATTTTTTTTATATTTATTTATTATTTATTAATTTGAATTATTTATCATATATGTATTTTTTTATTTATTTATTTATATTTGTTTTATTTCAATTCTGTTATTTTTATTTATCTATTTTATTATTAATAGGTTATTTTTTTATCTATTTTAGTTTATTTTTATTAATTTTATTTATTATATCCAATTTTATTTAGTTATATATTCATTTATTTTAAATTATTTATATTTATTTATGCATTATTATGCATTCCTTTTTATTTATTTGTTTTATCTAATTATATATTTTTTATTTATTTTTATTTTTATTTAATTTTTTTAGTTTCATTATTCAATTTTTATTTTTTTTATTTTAATTTTTTATTTTTTTATTTATTTTTGTATTTATTAATCTTTATCTATTTTTATTTATTTATTTTTATAAATTTTATTTATTTATCTTAATTTAATTATATTTCTTTATTTTTATATATTTTTGGGTATTTGAATTTTTACTTATATATTTGTTTTTATTAATTTTTATTTATTTATTTTTATTAATTCTATTTTATATTTTTATTTTTATTCAATAATATTTAGTTATTATTATTTATTTTTTAATTATTTCCAATTATTTTTATTTATTGTTATTTTTTTTAATTATTTATTTTAATTTATATTTTTTCATTACCATTTATTTGTTTTTAAATATTTATTATTATGTATTTAAAATTATTTATTTGTATTTATCTATTTTTATTTCTTTACTTTCATAAATTTTTATTTTTTATTTTTATTTATTTATCTTTATTTATTTTTCATTTTTTTTGCTTTTTTGTGTTTATTTTTTTTATTTATGTATTTATTTATTATGCTTTTATTTATTTTTATTTATTTTTTATAATTTTTTCATTTTTATACATTTTTATTTATTAATTTTTATTGATTTTATTTTATTTATTTATCGTTTTTATTCATTTTTACTCATTTATATTTACTTCTGTTACTTAATAATTTTTTTAGTTTTATTTATTTTCATTTAGTTTTATTTAATTATGTATATTATATTTGTTTATTTATATTTATATTTGCTTTCATTCCTATATTATTGATTTTTTAAATTACTTTTCTTTATTAAATTTTTATTTATTTTTATTTTTTTATTAATTTTTATTTCTTTTTATTTGTTTAATTTCACTCATTTTTATTTACTTTTATATTTTTATTTTTATTTATGTTTATTTATTTTTTATTTCATTTCTTTTTATTTAATTTTATATAGTTTTATTTATTTAGTTTTATTTATTTATTTATTTTTATTTTTCTTTATGATCTTTTATTGTTTTATTTTTATTTATTTTTTATTTTTTATATATTTTTATTTACTTATAATTCATTGTTTAAATAATTATTTTATATTTACTTTACT
>NC_089750.1:48954239-48960683 GCF_040412425.1 Macrobrachium rosenbergii | reverse complement strand
GTGTGTGACAAAGGAAAGGATGATCACTAATGCTAAACTACCATACACAATATGTTATGAAAAGTTTTTGTATTTTTTAAAAGTACCTGACATTGGGACATATAGCGCTTAGAGAGAGACAGATAGACAGACAGACAGAGTAGTTTGGATATTATGGAATCAAAAGATTTTTTCCCGATTTTACGGCCAATGAAAAAAAATAGCTTATGAATTCGTGTCCCGCGTCTTCTGACTTATAAACACTGTTTCCCTCAGTGGAATGTTTTCATTTTTTTTTAAGAATTCCTTTCCCTTGACTAAGAAAATAAATTTTTTAGTCAAGAGAAACGTTGAAATCTCTTAACCATGTTGCTTCATTCGGCTTCATGTTTTTCCTGACTGTCAGAGGAAAAAGAGGGAATTGCCAGTTTCCCAAAATCACAGCAGTTAGAAGACCGGTGACCAAGCAGCGATGTTTCTGTCATCTGGAAGTTCCAGAACCGAGTTTTTGTTTCTTTCCTCGTGTTAAGAAGCCTGGAGTTCATCCATTATCTACCTTGAAGGATACACCCTCACCCAATGGAGCTCCTGAAAATATTTTTTCCATATTTTTGAATTTGTTTTTAATACCATCGCCGTCTAGTCATCGGCCCGGAACATAAATAAACTGAAACTGTAAATTGTGTTTGACAATTGAAGACCTGACACATGGTGGCAGCGCATTTCATCTTTCGCGTCTTTGGTGAAGTGACCAGTGGCTGGAAGTGTTTTGATGACCGTATTTTATCCATCCAAGATGGCTGAATACGAGAAGTTTATTGATGACATGAACATTAGTGAACTATCGGCTTCCTTATCGAAACTTAGTTGCAAAACGGTGAAAGGTAAAAAAAGTCATTGTTGTAAATTAGCTTCAGTTTTGAGAAAATGAATTTTAACGTAGATGAGGTGGTGCTTAAATTTACTTGTGGTCGAGATCCTGAAGCAGATCAATCAAATTGGCGATGGAGGAGCAGCTTAGCGGAGGCAAACGCCATGAACCTGTCAATCTAGAAAGCAAGACGCTAGACACGGATGAACAGTTATGGCAGAACTGGATGACCTTCGAGCTAAGGTGAGAAAATTAGAATCCAAACTGATTAGTGGGAAAGTCAGAGAAGAGGACGGCTATTTTCTGTCAGGTAAGGATAAATCAAATCACGATATGTTAACATTATAGTGCAGATGATTTGAAGGGTATTGCTGCTCATGGTAAGTTTAATAATTGGTGTACAGAAGTTGAACTGTTTTTGTGGTGATAACGACAGAAGGAGGTGAGAGGTGCTTTTGCAAAAGTGGACCAATACTCTAAAAAGTGCTCTATTAAGCATTGACGACTTAGACTTGATAAATGTTCGTGGGACCAAATGAAAACTCAACTCAAAATAAATTATTACGTAAGCAAAACTTCCATACAGCATGCCTGGAATTGACGAACAAAAGGTATGGCAGATCGCGACCTCCAAGGAATATTTTATTGAAGTAATGAATTTACATGCGTCAATTAAGCAAGTGTTTGATGATGTTCCGGATTTACATTCAACTGTGAGGAATTTGTTAGTTAGAGACTTTCCCAAGGAAATCTCTGAATGATGCAAACCTTCCTAGACTTGAAAATGTCTTTCGACAGATTTCAGAAGAGCTAGAAATTTATTGGTCTTCACTGCAGCGACCTTTAATTAGCTAGGCTTTTTGTTAAGAAGGTAGAATATGTTGATAAGGATGAAAATGCTATCAATGCTAAGAGAGCTATGCTAATCGTAGTGTTAAGCACAAAAGAAAGTGGTGTCATGTATGCTATGCGTCATCTCATTTACTGACAATTGTAAATATAAACCTCCACCGGGACTTGCTGGGCGTGTAAGAAGAGAAGTCTCGTCTGATGAAGTCCTGCCCACAATATCAGTTTTTCGAGAGCAATCTCAAAAATTATGCAGAGACCTTTTATTCAAAAATTAGCAAATGAGAATGCACGGGTTGTATCTTTAGTTATTTCTTGTATAATTGACAATGTTTTGCGAAGTGCTGTAATTGATACTGGGTCATGTCAAACAATAGCTCGGAGTAGTGCCATAAGCATGGAAAAATCTAGTAAAATTTTAAAAATGTAGGAAGTCTCTGTTTGTGGTAACAAAAGCCGAGATACAGACGTTGGGAGAAGTTACAGCAGATATACAAATCTCCCCATTTCATAAGATTACTCACTCTGTTGTTATTGTTCCTGATAGTTATTTATCAGCTGACTATTTAATTGGTATGGATGTTTTGGAACGCACCAGTTATTTGTTATTTAAGATTGGTAACATGAGAAATTTTCTTTGGTGTAGTTAGAAGGCCGGTAGAAGTCTGGAGTTCATCCGCATCTACCTTGAAGGATACACCCCTCACCCATTGGAGCTCCTGGAAATATTTTTCCATATTTTGTATTTGTTTTTAATATCATCGCAGTTTGGTCATCGGCCCGAACATAAATAAACTGAAACTGTAATTTGTGTTTGACAATTCAAGACCTGGCATGATGAAGGCTCTCCTAAAAAGACCAAGTTATGACTGATCCTAATAATCGTAAAGAGATAAATTATTACTCGTTCGCACAGCTTTTTGGTCTTGTATTTTTATTTTATATTTACAGTACTTTGGGGCTCAATGTGCAAGTGGTATTTTCAAAGACCGCAAGATTTTGAAATTCGTTTAAAGCAAAAGGGATAATTTGGACCGTGAATTAACCGATGCTGTTGAACTAAATGTTAAAAAATGTATGAGTTATCAGTTTAATTCTTTGATACTACTTTCAGATCGCTGCAACCTTGTTCACAAGGGGAAGAGAACGCTTATGTTTTTCTTCCTAATTTCATTGTTTGATGACCCCCACTGTTTTCTTTGCACGAAAACTACTCACGTGTGAACCAGAATGATGTCATATTCTTTGTTCCAGTGCAATTTTGTTTGTTTGTGTGTGTGTGAGTGTGTGTGTGTGTGTCTGTATCTGTGTATAAGTGGGACTTCGATTGTAACACGTCCCTATAACGTTCACTGCAATAAACCGGTGTGAGATATCTTGTCTCATTACCTTGCCTCTGTAAAAGAAGAATGGTTCTATGTAGTTAGATACAGACGTTGGGAGACGTTTCCCTGCATGACCTCTGCAGGCTCAGAGAGAGAGAGAGAATAATACATTAATTCGTCCATTGGCAGTCACATGCCACCTTTCAAAAAAGTCCTCCTACTCCTACCATGTACTTTGTGTGTCGAGTTCAGCAGTCCTCGGATTAACAGTTTCTATTGCACTTTTTCTGTGTGTTCGAAATATGAGATTCCGAATGAGTTTTTTTTTATTTTCGTTTGCCTGATTTCTTCAACCGCTGATCTTTCGAGAGCAGTTCTATCTCCCCATTCGAGATCCAATAGGCCAATATCTTTGAGACTTCTGCTGTCTTTTATGTAACTGTTATTAGATCCAATACGAGTTATGGAGGAATCACTGGCAAAAAAGTGATGAAATCACAAAAGGGGTAGTAAAGCCCAGCCACAAGAGACAGACAGGGAGGAGATAGGGTTTAGGGTTTAACTCTTTCGTATTTCGGGTGGTCGGGCTTTATTAATCGCCAACCATAGGCGTAGGAGTGGGGCAGGGGGCGCCAACTGCCCACCCTGGATTCGGGAATCTGCTAAAATTCGGGCAAATGGGTTGGGATATTCGGGCATTCGGGGGAAGACAAAATTCTATAATTTAAAAAATAACAAGAATAAGAATAAAAATTATAATAAACCTATATTCGTCAGTTAACCAGGTCATAAATAATTGCACATGAATTACGATTAATCAAAGCTATGCTTGACTTCCAGCTCATCCTTGGCTTGCATACTTTAAAAGTGACCTTCTCCAACACAAATACCTTGGGTCATGAGGTTGATGTGATGGCTGCAAAGGTCACTAGTGATGCTACAATGGAAACCCTAAATAGGTGCAGGGATGAAGATATGTTTTCTCTTATCTGGGAAAAAGCCCCCCAAAAAAAAACGCTTCAAAGATCATTGAAATGGCACCAGGCATTGAGGAGGTTGAAACTACAAAACGCCAAAAGAAACCATCCAAGAGGCTGCAAGCTCTCTCAGGAAGACTCCTGAAGAACCTATCTCCTTTACAGACCATCAGAGAGCCAGGATTGTATACTATGGTGCTCTAGACAGAGTTCTCACTGAAATGGGAGAGATTTGCTAGCACGGATACACGTATCCTGACATCCCTGGCAGACGTAGTATTAGGCAAAGCAGCAGAGGATAGTTTAAGGTAGTGCCTGAATTCTACAATGTGGACCAAGACATCCTTATGGCTGAAACTGCCGTTTTCACAATCTGAAGGCGTGGAGTTGAAAACTGCAAATCAGTGGTAAACTATCTCCAGTCAAATTCTCTGTGTTAAACTTTGCCACACTTCAGTGAGGTGGCAAGAACCCTGGCAACTATACCTGCAGCATCTTGTTCAGCAGAGAGGTCATTCTCGTGCTTGAGAAGACTCAAACCTACCTTAGATCTACTATGGGCCAAGATTGGCTCTCAGCATTAGGGACTTTGTATCCTGTACCAGTGTAATACAGATTTTCATTTGTATTTTTATATCTTTCTACATGCAGTTGGTGATCTGTTATTCATGCCATATATCATGAAAAATAATGTAAATAATCTGTTTATACTATGTCTCCTTTATAAGTTGCGTAAGATTAAAAGTTACCCTGCCTGTTATCGTATTTGAGAAAGTTTTGGTACTTTTATGCATGAACACTCTGAATGAAGAATAGAATCTAGATGGTTTTGCTAAACTTCTTCAAATTCGTACCTACTGTACATAATTTAAAGGCTGTTTGGTGTTAATTACACAGATATATGGCAATTTGAAAAACTCGGTGGGTTTCTGAAATTCAGGGCAAATTTGGTGTTGCCCCCAAATAAATCCCACCTCCTATGCCTATGCCGCCAACTACCGAGGCGGTTGATATACGGTTGCTCGTTTACTTGTCTCGAATGTGCATAAATGATAATGCATCTTATATGTGTTACGTTACAAATCCTTAATGATCGCCTGTAACATAGGCGTACACTCAGGACATACACTTGACTATAGGTTTTCCCTTTAACAGATGAAATGCAGCTTATCTACAGAATTG
This sequence comes from Macrobrachium rosenbergii, assembly GCF_040412425.1. Taxonomy (NCBI): domain Eukaryota; kingdom Metazoa; phylum Arthropoda; class Malacostraca; order Decapoda; family Palaemonidae; genus Macrobrachium; species Macrobrachium rosenbergii. The sequence continues at coordinate 48,955,500 of NC_089750.1, read as the reverse complement.
TAATTACACCTGAATATTGAATGGTAATGAATCACACACTATTATAATCGTCCGGAGTGATTACCTAGTTATTTATAAGTCACCAGGCATATAGCTTAACTGACGCACCTTCAAGCCCCCTGCTGTAACTGGAATCATTTGAAATTTTAGGAGTACAGCAGGGAAGAGAACCCACCTCAAGCGAGTTGCCGTCTAGTTTTGAGTTTCAGCTTGAGATGATTAATCTGCAATTTCCATTGTCAATAGGAGCCGACTGCCGAGTGTTAAGAGATATTAAACAAATAAGGTTTTTAATGCTATATGTATTGTGTAAACCGCATATTTCTTACGTAGAATGTAATGTTTTTTCCCTTAAACCATTTTTGGGTACTATGTCTTGATTATTCCTAAATGACGTAATTATTGAAGGAAAAAATGAAAGTTTCTTCACAATGAATATTTTGCATGGAGGATGAAGGTTCATTTCTTACTGTGAAATATGCCATGAAGAAAGAAAATTGCCATGGCTTCCCTTCAGTTCTGATCTCTCCCTATAAATATGCTGTAACGTAAAATTATTTGGATATATCATGTAACTGTGAGATCTTGTTGTAAGATTGAGAAATGCTGGAGATAAATTTCTTAACTTTCATTATTCTTTAATCTGCTTACTATTTGTATGGTGTTATTATTCGAAATATAAATCTCGTTTTTCCAAGTAAACTGAGTCAGGGCTAAAGCTGTTTTCATGAAATAAATGAAGTGATATTCTTTACATATTCTCTATGTCCTTTGGTCCGCAGCCCTTTACAAATGATGGAGACAGTTAGAAGAGGTGCATACTAGAATGATACTTTCCCTATCTAACTAAAACGTGAAACAAACGTCTCAACGCTGACTTTATCGTTCAGTCCGAATGTAGACACTGACACCTTGCTTGGGTACAGATATACCTAGAGTTCGTGTCAATATTTGCCTGATGACTGCTTTGATTTTTTATCAAGACTGAACGCCACAGACAGTCAAACCATATGGATATATCTTCGCATTCCCAATTCTAATAAAACAAAATTACTAATATACTACACTAAAACAAGCAGAACTGCATGCGTCAGGGATGAAAGCATGAGTTGTCAGTCTAAAACAATGAATGACATTTTATGTACAGTGCAAAATAGATACTGTAATTTACGCGTTTAAAACATTTCCAGCCAAATAGCACTTATTCCCAAGAAAAGGAAATACGTCTTTAAGAATTGTGATGTGTGATAATGTCTTCCAG
>NC_089750.1:48879239-48944239 GCF_040412425.1 Macrobrachium rosenbergii | reverse complement strand
TCATGTTTAAAAATAAACGTATCATCTACGTATCGAGTAAAAAAAGAGGGCGATAGGCCAAGGGACATTCTTCAAGGATGTGCTCCTCCAGGAGCACATAAAAATGTTCGCAAAGGTTGGTCCTAATGGACTTCCCATGGCCATTTTTTCTATTTGTTTAAACAGTTTTCCATTAAATACAAAGGCCGTGTCCAGCACTGCTATTTCTAAAATTGATATTTTAAAAAGGGGCGATTAAAATTGCAGTAAACCGAATCAGGATTAGGAAAAGAGCTTATCAAGGATAATAGTAATAGTTTCTCTAATTAACATTTGTAAATAGTGATTCTACGTCTAGACTTGTCATAAATAAATCATTTCTTGATACAAGATACGGTCTTTGAATTGTTCTGAATTTTTTAAGGTATATTGGTTAGTGGTCAAAAATTCAACAGGGGTACAAGGAATTTAGCTAACTTATAGTTTGGGGCATTATTAAAAGCAAGGATAGGGCGAGGAACATTGGTTTTGTGAATTTTTTGGAAGGCCATACAGAATGCCGAAAGAGTATTAGTAGAAAATGAGATCTTATAACCTTCTCATCTATGATTTTCTCATTTTTATTGTTCATTTTTTATTGATTTTGTCTTCTACTTTAAAAATTGTAGTTTAATTTGGTCCTATTTCTTGAAATTTAGTGCTATCATTAAGAATCACATTCATTTTGTTAATGTACTCGGACTTGTCTAGAATTACAGTTCCCCTCCCCTTATCAGGCCTAGTAATAATCAAATCGTCTCGTTTGGCTAAGGCTTTTAAAAATACAAGGTTCTTTCTAAAAAAGGGGCCCAGTGGGTTTTGAGTCTGGAAAAAGCACCATGAGACAACGACATCAACTCATTTTTGAAGTCTGTAGATCGTTTTTTTAAATTAAGATTTTTTTAGTCTATGGAACAAGAATTCGAGGGCAAATAAATTGGCAAAGTTTGGCTTATAATGGGGTAAACAAAAAGTTTATCAAAAGACAGAAAGTACTCCTCACGTTTTGACAATTTTATTTAGAAAAGTTAAATACTGTCTTGTGATTAGCCATGGAATTTAGGTAATTATTTTTTGGAGAGCTTTTTGTTATGTCGTCTCAGAGACGACATAACAAAAAAGCTTGTCCAACCTAGGAATTGTATTACCTAAATTCCATGGCTATCACAAGACAGTATTTAACTTTTCTAAATATGTATTGTCAAAACGTGAGGAGTTCTTTTCTGTCTTTGGATTGACTTTTGTTTACCCCATTATAAGCCAAACTTTTGCCAATTCTATTTGCCCCTCGAATTCTTGTTCCATAGACTAAAAAATCTTAATTTGTGTCACGATCTAAGCAGACTTCAAAATGAGTTGATGTCGTTGTCTCATGGTGCTTTTTCCAGACTCAAAACCCACTGGGCCCCCTTTTTTAGAAAGAGTGACCTTGTAACCCTAAAAGCCTTAGCCAAACGAGACGATTTGATTATTACTAGGCCTGATAAGGGGAGGGGAACTGTAATTCTAGACAGGTCCGAGTACATTAACAAAATGAATGTGATTCTTAATGATAGCACTAAATTTCAAGAAATAGGATTGCCAAATTACCAAGCAATTTTTAAAGTAGAAGACAAAATCAATAGGTTTCTATGAACACTAAAAATGAGAAAATCATAGATGAGAAGGTATACCAAGATCTCTTTTCTACTGGCTCCTCTTTTTTAGCATTCTGTATGGCCTTCCCAAAATTCACAAAACCAATGTTCCTCTTTCGCCCTATCCTTGCTTTATTTACAATGCCCCAAACTATAAGTTAGCTAAATTCCTTGTACCCTGTTGGAACCCTTGACCACTAACCAATATACCTTAAAAATTCAGAACAATTCAAAGACCGTATCTTGTATCAAGACTCTATTTATTTATGACAAGTCTAGACGTAGAATCACTATTTACAAATGTTCCCGTTAGAGAAACTATTACTATTATCCTTGATAAGCTCTTTCCTAATCCTGATTCGGTTTACTGTAATTTTAATCGCCCCTTTTAAATCGCTCTTAGAACTAGCAGTGCTGGACACGGCCTTTGTATTTAATGGAAAACTGTTTAAACAAATAGAAGGCATGGCCATGGAAGTCCATTAGGACCAACCTTTGCGAACATTTTTATGTGCTCCTGGAGGAGCACATCCTTGAAGAATGTCCCTTGGCCTATCGCCCTTTTTTACTCTCGATACGTAGATGATACGTTTGCTCTTTTTAAACATGAAACCGATTCTGACCGATTTCTTGATTTTGCCAATGCCTGTCATAGTAGCATCACTTTTACCTTGGAGAAGGAACAGGATTCTAAACTGGCCTTTTAGATATTTTGATTTTTAAAGAAAATTACCGTTTCAATACTACTGTTTTTAGAAAAAGAACGTTTACTGGTCTTGGGTCAAACTTTTATAGCTCCTGCTTTTTTAATTTCAAACTTAACTCTGTCCACACTCTCATACACCGTGCTTTAACTCTCACTTCTAATTGGGCCCTTTTTCATGAAGAAATCCTTTTCCTGCAACAATACTTTATCAATAATTGCTTTCCACACAAAACATTCTATAGAATTCTTTCCAGACTACTGAACAAATCATTCAGCCCTACAGTAAATTTTAATGTCCCTAAACTCCCTATATACGCCGTTTTCCCATTTTCACATGATGATAGTTTTAGAAGGGATTTCATTAGGATCGTTCAGAGGTACTTTGGGGCCATTGGCATCAAACTCATCCCGAAAAATCCGAAGACAATCGGCTCATTCTTCGGGTTTAAAGATCGGCTCTGCCCTTGATGTCGTCTGGTGTTGTTTATGAATATACTTGTCCCAGATGTAGTCTGGGAACATATGTTGGATCCACCAGGCGGCTTCTCAGGGTCAGGGCCGACTCTCATAAGGAGGTGAGCTATAGAACTGGATGCCGACTCTCCAATCCAGAGCTATCCTCCATAAGAAATCATGCCACCAAGTGCAAAACACAGATAAATTATGATGATTTCAAAGTTATTGGCCAGGCACAGAACCAACAGAAACTGCAGATACTTGAGTCTTTAAACATTAAACTACGGGTTCCCTCATTAAACACGCAAACTACCTCAATTCCATTGTTTTTGCCATAGGTCATTACTATTTGTACCTCTGATCTTTTTGTTTTGTTTTTTTCTGTATATATTTTTCTTTTACTGTTAGTGTGGTTCTATCGTTTGTATTGTAAGGTGAGCGTCTTCTGCTTTTTTTTTTTTTATAAGTATATTACTGTCTTTGTTTGTTTCTCTGTTATTGGAAAGAGAGGGAAAAAAAAGAGAATTTTCTTAAAATTAGACAATTTTTTATTCTTTTTTTTTATTTTGAGGGTTTTGTGATTTTGCTATTTTTAATGTGCTCTTGTGTAACCATATGTGTCCGTGTGTAACGTGATTTTAAGCTTTGTGTGTATGTATTTAAGTGTGCTCTTGTGTATGTAATTTTTAACAGCCTTTATAGATTTTTAGTGACTAATGTTTTAACGTAATTCAGTTTTAGCCGTTCAGTACTTTTATTAATTTATTTAATTTTCCATAGAATTCCCTGATGATGTGATTATGAATCACGAAACGTGGGAAACAATAAAGGAAGTGTGAATCTCCAGAGTATTCCTGCCCTTGACTACAATTTGTATATATATATATATATATATATATATATATATATATATATATATATATATATATATATATATATATATATATATATATATATATATATATATATATATATATATATATATATATATATATATAATACTTGTGAGTACAGAGACAGAGAGAGGCCGAGAGAAAGAGAATTAATGTCACTACTAGGACTACATCGAGCAATATTGCTTGCGGTGCTCAGTTTACGGATTGTTACATGAATCTCCTCCTCGCAGCTCTTCTTCAACATATTATCTGACCCATGTCTCAGTAGCGCTAAGGAACTCTTCCAACTATTCTCTTCAAGGTTTGGATTTCTTTACTTATTTTCTTGAAGATTCAACTGGGATCCATTCTTTAAAGACGGGTTGTCTAACAAAGTTGTTGACAACAGGCGTCCTTGTGTTGCGCCACAATTTAGGGGAAATTAATGCGATTTTAGTCCAACGTTTGGTACCTACTTTTCAGAACTTCATATAATTATGTTATTAAGATTAACAGTTTGGCAGCACAGATGAGCACTTCCAGTATCAAAGTCCTCTTCTGCTTATCGTGTCTAAAGCTTTAAATGCAGTGTACAGCAGAAAAGACTCACTTTTTTCTTAAAGAGAAATCAAGTGCAGATCGAAAGCACCAAGGCCCTCAGGTTGGATGAATTTTCAGAGTATAATGTAATCAGAGATCTGAATAATTTCATTATTGTTTGAGGATGAGAAAATGAATGTCATCAGAGTAATGTATATAAGGTCTATGATAAAAACATACCAGGAATTAAAAAGATACTTAAAGAATATAATATAAAGACACATCAAACTACACTTACATTATGTCTGAAGGGGATTAAGAATGCCAGTAAGAGTGCTAAATTACGGTCAGTTGGAACGATGATATCCTCTTCTTAGTTCTTGTGAAATATATTAAGTATAATAGTGACATCTTAGACGAACATCAGACAACTTTTTATTCTCATCACCTTGAAAACAACGAGAGATAGCATTGCACCTTTATCACAGTTGATTAGGAGTATGGCTATGTTCTAGGAACAGTAGAATAATCCAATAAAAGAGCGAAATTAGATACACAAGACAAGAAGATCAAACATTTGTTTGGTACCGGCCAGCTAATATAAGATAATGAATTTTATCTACGACAACAGTCCAACATACACACCAAAGTGAGTTTCCTATAAACTTCAGTACGTTTAACATTATGAGCATGTTGTGCCTCAAGCGAATTATTAAAATTAAGTTGGTCTGATCTGCAAGTACATCTCCATGTGTATAATGTCCCTCAAGTTTGTTTTTAAAGTTTTTTTCTGTATTATTATCAAGTGTCCCTTTCATCATGTATAGATGATTCTACATTTATGTCACCTGCTTTTTAGTCCTTTTGAAGGATCCAGTTTAATTATCTTTTAATCTTGAGGAATGTTTCTGATGCAAAATAGGATTTGTACAGAGGAATGAGGTAGACAAAGTTTGTTTGTTTAAAAGCCTTCAGCATTAATTTTCTGATTTTTCCTTTATTTAATATTGTCTGTACCTTTCCTACAAGTTTTGATGAATCATAACTAAGCATTTGGCATATTAATTTTGTTGTTCTTTGCAAGTAAGTAATTGCATGTTATTTACGGATCATGTCATGGACCAGGCTAAGTCTGTTATTTTATACCAAAGTAACTCAGTTCAAAGTGCATCTGTCAATTTGTGTGCTCATCTGTTCTATGGACCATTGTTCTTATATCTTTCTTCTTTCTTTCTCTTTAAATCTTCAGCTGAAAATCCTTATTGACAGAATCAACATACTAGAAACCCAATAGGGCTGCAAGGAAAAATCAGCCTGCTGGATGAGGCAATCATATGAAAAGGTGATAAATAAATAAATATGAGGGAACAAAAAATAAAACCAATACACATGAATTCAGAAGACGTCAGCAGAGAGCAGGAATGAATTTGTTCCTCGTTTAAACATTTGGAGACGAGATTTCACAACTTAACAAGACAGACTATTCCACATTTTACTTGTAGCCAAGATGAAACTGCTAGCAAACTAAGTCGTATTAAACCTGATACCAGAAAACGACACATTGTTTGCAGCACCAGCTTGCCTAGTGTTGCAGACAAAAACAACTAGGTTATGTAAAGAATAATGCAGATGTTTGTCGTTGTAATACATTTCATGCAACAAAAAGAGATCCCTTCACGTCTATGCCACAAGTCAAAGTAAAGATGGGCAAAGTAAACTTGGCTGATGACGTGACTCTATCTAAGAGTTTGAGATGAGAGTCAACACCCGAAGACTACACTAAAGAGCAGTACTTAAAATAAGGAAGAAGAAAAGAGTGAAAACACTTAAATATACATAACAGCTTTATCCCGAAACATTCTAAAACATTTCTGGTATGTATGCATACCAAGTTCAAGATACAAAGTTTCTGAGAAAAAGAGGAAGCAGTACTAAATAAATGCTTATCAAAAGTCAATTTCTTATCAAAAGTTGCATCTAAAATCTTAAAAGAGTCACGGACATTTAAAACCACACCATTTAAATATAAATCAGGATGCAACGGCAAAAGTACTCTAGACTGACTGAGTATCATGCTTTAAGTTTTAGAAAAGTTTAACTTCATGCCATAAAGCCTATTTCAAGCATGATTAACTTCCCAAGCTCTATTCAAGGATTCTGCAGCAACAAACCTAAGGAGCAGAGAAGGAACAGCTGCTAGAAGAGTAGCATCATTGGCATAAGCAGTCTGTTTGTTCTCAAGACTTTGCAATATGTTAAAAATGAACAGCAAAGGTCCAAGAACACTGTGCTTAGGAACAATGGAAATTAGAATACGAAAGCTATCATACTAACCAATAACTGGGACCCTTTGGGTTCTGCCTATTAACAATTCATTAAAATATTAAAAAAGAAAATCCACCAATTCCAAATAATATTAAAATAAAAACCAACGTGTGCCTCTGCACCCTCATCATCAGCACTCTGAAAGACGATAATTATTGACAAGAGTTCACCACATGTACCAAAGCTTTTGCAAAACCCAAACCCTAAAGCTGGTAGTAGGTTATTATCTTCAACAAACCTACAAAGACACTCAGATACTCATTTTTCTATCATTTTGAAGTCTTACATGTTGAGCCATAACCAAAAGTCTTACCTCTCAACCTGGAAGCACTTCTCATCCATCTTGCTGGTGTTTAATCTATAGATGTTATTAAGGTTTTAATTTGACCTACTTACTGTATTCCGTACTCAGGATCTAACTTAGGGTCTAGCTGGAGAACAAGGAACTTACTCTGAAACCTTGTCACTCTGACTGCAATTGTTAGGTCAGGTGGAAATTTAAATAGAAAAACAATTGGGCTGAAGGCCGTATTTCAACAAGGAACTGTTGCAGATAAACACTTAGGTTTACTTTAAATTAAATATATGTACAATTAAACACGTCAATCAGAAGAATGGGAATAAAAGGCAGGTAAAAGTAATGTTCTGCTACATGGTTAAATATTTCAGCAATTGTTCAACTATTGAAAGGGACACTGAAAAATTGATTGCGGTGGGAATTCCGCTGCAAGAAGCACAAGACAAGCAGTTGTTTCCACAGCTAGCAACACCATCTGCAATTAGAAAATGCAGGCGTTTACGTAAGGAAAATTACAACAACGTCGGGCTAATCGAGGGTCACACATATGGTGCCAAGAAAACTCAGTTCTGGCAGGCGATGATTACATTAAAAACTCCCACTGGACTAACTTAGTCAGGACTTTGTGAGAATCTGCACTTCAGAAAAGAAAATGAAATCCAGTAAAAGATTAAAGATACGAGATTGTTGAAATAACCTCAAGTCAGGGATGTTACCTTAAATTAAAACGGAGCAATGGAAGGCCTTGTCAAAAATTCACCAGAAATGGAGGGATGAGTTTAATGATACTGCACTGGTAAGTGACTGGGGAGCCGAAAGATAGCCATGTGGGGTCAGCTCAATAAGGAGCATGCAAAGGAATGTGTGTTGGGTCTGCTACCGATAGGGTTCTGAGACCGAGGCCAGCTGCACCTGGTTTTTATGCCCTCAATGGATTACTTTCTTGCTCCTCTCAGAGGATGCTGGGATCGCCAGCTCCTGGCCTTAGGGGTCAAGATGGCAACTCAGTCGCATGTGTCATGATCTCCATTTTCTGGGTCAAGGCCTTCCAAATCCTGGTGACCTCTGGCAACCCCATGTTCGTTTGTTTCTATGGGGAGACTCAACTTTTCTGGTGGGTTTCGGCAGGCTTCTGTCTCCATTCGCCTTTAGCTGAAAAGAGGTATTTCAAACAGTCACCAGGTCTTAGGAAAGATAAAAAGATGTACCAAATGGGGGAGTATGGAGAGCAATGTATGTAGGGACTGAGTTTCTCACGCCCTTCCTCAGTTAGTTATCAGTATGGAAAATACTAAATTTACTTTATATGATGTTTTGGAAGTTGGGTTTATTTATAAAGTGGTTTCCCATGTTACAGCTCCCCCTCAAAGTTGACAAATGCACCTTGAATTGGGTGGAAATGTCAACAACTAAATGAACTCAACTGAACACTCTGATAACTCTCTCTGCTTCCCTTTAGTGGTAACATTACATTTCAGAAAAATCATTAATTCTGCAAGGAAATCAATTGGAAATTACATCTCACTGATTTTTAAATTTGACGTTACATAGTTACATTACTCTGCAAGTTAAATTCATATACCTCTCATGTTATTGTGTTAAAGCAGCATTATAGCAAATTCAAAATTAAAGAATTCTATGAACTAATATTTCATAAGTCTAGGTAACAACATGGAGAATAATGATAGCATTAGTACAGTGTTAATCTTAAGGTTAGTCATGCACTTGATTTGCAGGGTTTCTTTGACAGTCCAAAGTCATGCTCGTAGGGCGCCTTGAGGAGGTATTACAATGAAGTATTCGTGGGCTTAAGTTTGGTGATGCCACGATACTTGTACGGTACCAGACGTAGCACTAACAACACGGTGCTTGTGGCATGAAGCTAAGTACAGTGAAGGACAGTGAAGTATGTACAGTGCATGGGCTTTAAATTACAAGGAAGATAAATGACAGATACAAGAGTAAGTAAAAATTATGATCAGTATACCAGAATTATATACCTTAGCCTATGAAAGATGGCTAGGTTCATTCTTCAGCCCAAAGGGCATCAAAAGGCAGTCAGAGGACGTGACCCCTCTGGCAGGAACATCTGCCAATGACTGGTAATGGCATTGTGCCAGGGACGGCACTCATGCAGTCAAGGCCAAATGGCTCTGTTATAGCCAATTTAAATGTACCATGCCTTTGTAGGTATGAAATTGGAAGTCAAAGGACTTACATATTTAAAGAATCTGGTAATTGCACTCTGCAATGAAGAGTGGGAAGCAAATTAAAATGAGGAGCCACTATAAGGCTTTACAAAGTGATTCATGAATGGCAAGAAAATACGAACTTAGAAGATTGAAAAAAAATTATCAAAGACATTGAAGGAAACATTACAAGAAGAAATTAAATCACAAAGTTATAAGAAGAAATAAAAAGGGGACGGAACCAGCCATCCTCCTCTGGATCGAGGTGCTAAAGTTCTTCGTAAGATGAAGGTGAAGCAATGTGCCAGAGGGCACGAGTGTGAGGAGAGCTCAACGGTTCTCTTTTAGAGTACCTGGAGTTATCTGTGCCCGTGACCTATCTTCTGTGGACCTCATTGGTGGGGGAATCGGAAGAACCAAGTCAAGGAAGACATAGAAGTTCCACCTGTTCCGGCTTCTTTGACAGCCGAAGTAGGGACATTCATTACAAGCTCACCTACTAATCATCGCAGTTCCTTAAGTTCACCAGCCATTTGGCACATGGCAGAATCCTTACTCATGGTCGTGTCTGTAGGGACTGGGAAAGAGAAGAAGAGGTCGTGGTGGGTGTGAGAGGCTTGCAGGTCACCAGACCAGCTCAGGCACAGGTTGTAAAGTTGCACCTTTGGTTGAGCTTTCGCTGTGGTCAGAAGAATCCAGAGGGGACCCTAGTAGACTGTGGATTGGCCCTTGCACTGGCACTGGTAGCGGTGCCAAGCAGGAGGGCGAGAGGCAACCCGGACTGGGATCCCTTGAAGGAATATCTTTGACATGCTCTGGCACTAGCACTAAGGCAGGCCCAGGCACAGGAATTAAATTGTGAATTTCTTCAGCTTCCATGATGGGTGGAACATGGTACTGTCCAGGACACTCAGGTGGCACTGGCAGAGGTTTTGTGTCAAGTTTGGGATCTCCTGAGGGAGATTTATAGGGGTGTGCCTTGGCACTGGCACTGGGGCAGGGCCTGGCACTAGAATGAGATCTGTTAAAGGCTCGTCACTTGAGACAGATGGAGCTTGGCACTGCTCAGGGTGTGAAAGTGGAACTGGCAGTGGGTTTAAGGCAGGTCCCTGAGGACTCTTGTTTTTTTTTTTTTATTTAGTCTTGGAGGGGACTGGACGTATGGTCCTGGGAGGCGGTCATAGCCTCCAGGAGGGTAAATAGCTACTGCATGAGTGCAGATTTTAGATTTTTGAGGTCTTGTGACCCTTAATTTAACCCTCCTTTGTGATAAGGGTACATCTGCCAATGGTGGCCCCATAGGGGACCTTATTTTCCCTTATGAGGGAGATTTACATGCCAGTGTCATCGAATGCTGTGACCTGGTGGGGAGGGACCACCGGTATAGGACCTTCGGCTGGAGGGCCTAAGGTTTTAGGATTTGTAACTGCCAAAACAATGGCGGGTGATTTTGTTTTACTAGGGCCATTTGCCCATAGAGCAGAGTGCCCCCTGAACCTTACAGATTGTGCAATAATTATTGCTGTAATCTTTGCTTGGCACTGATCTAGTGGAGGGAGCAGGCCCTTTGATGTTCATCCCAGAGCCTGACTGGACTTGGTTTGGCATGATCCCACTGAGGGACTTAGCTGAAGTGTCTGGCTGATTCTCAGCCTTTGAGAGGCACTGTTTCATGGAGTGCCCTGATCTTTTATAATAGCTGCACTCGGGCTTGTTGTGAGGGTGCCCATCCTTGGGCAGAGGCTGACCGGAGGTAAGAGAAGAGGACCAAATCTTATGGCCCCAGGAACTTGCTGCAGGATGGTGAGTATCCCAGTGGTCTGCCAAACGGCAGCACTCAGCTAGTGTTGGAGGATTCTTATCACAGGGGTAGGTAGCAAGGGCCAGGAGGGCATAGTGCAGGAAGTCCTCGAGCTGGAAAGTTTCTATTATTTCCTCTGCAGGGATATCATGGCAGGATTCTAGCCACCGTATGAGAGCTTGGGACTTAAAGCATGCCTAGTCGGCCAATGTCTGACCAGCCTCCTTCAGTTGCCCTCTCCAACGTTGTCTCCATCTTTTGGGAGTGAGCTCATAGGCCTTTATTATGGCCTTCCGGACCTCCATAAGGTTTCCACGGTCCATTAACGGGACAGAGCAGAACGTGGCTTGGTCCTTTCCCTCCATGTGTTTTGACATGAGCATAGAGATTTCTGCTGGCTGGGGCTTGAAGTTCCTGAGGACCTCTTCCAATTGGTCGAGCCAGGCGTTGGGCTCTGAATCATTTCATTTTGGCATCATGCAGCTGGTGGCAGTGATAGAGGATGGGGGAGACGCGGTTGAAGGGCCACAGGTCCTTTGGGCGGCCATGGCCAGTTCAAGGGTGTGATCTTTCTCCTCCCTAGCTAGTCTTTCTTGCCTGTCTCGCTCTTATTTAGCTAGTCTTTCCTGCTTGTCTCGCTTTTCCTTGGCTCCCCTTTTTTTGCCTTTCCCTTTCTAGCATAGCCGTGACCCAATCTTGCAAATCTTGGCCCTTGAGCCCCATGGTTTTCCCGGCAGTGACAAGGGCTTTGATTTCATCAGAGTAAGATGCCATATTGTTGAGGTGTCGAGGGAAGTTTTATTACAGGGAGCATTCTGTATTATCCTGACTGAGTACAATTAGCAGGTTCAAAGGACAGTCTTTCTCTAAGTTGTTCAGAGAACTTGCTCTTAGTTGAACATATCTAGTAGCTCAAAGAGTGTGAGAGGTTCTTAGGTGAACGTAATTTACAGGTTGTTCAAAGAACGGCTCTTAAATGAACGTAAACATGTAGCTCAGAGAGCGTAAAGGGTTCTTATGTGAACGTAATTAATAGCGTTTTTGAAGAAAGGGCTCTTAAATGAACGTAACTAGTAGCTTGAAGAGTGCAATGGGTTCTAAGGTGAACGAATCTAGATTGTGCGTAGAGCGTAAGGTTCTCAAAGGCATAAATTTAGTGGGTTCTTAGAACATAAGGTTCGTGAGTGAACGATTCCAAGGTGTTCTTGGACGTTAGGTCCTTAAATGAACGAGTTAAAGGGGTTCTTAGAACATAGGGTTCGTAAGTGAACGTCTCTCAGTTGTTCCTGAATGTAAGGTTCTTAAGGGAACGGATTTTAAGGGTTCTTAGACCGTAAGGTTTGTGAGTAAACGACTCTGGGTTGTTCCTGAACGTAAAGTTCTTAATCAAACGAATTTAATGGGTTCTTACAACTTAAAGGTTCGTGAATGAACGTTTCTAGGGTGTTCTCCAACGTAAGTTTTTAACTGAACGAATTTAAGGGGTTCTTAGAAAGTAAATGTTCATGAGTGAATGATTCTAGGCTGTTCTTGAACGTATGGTTCTTAATTGAACGAATTTTAGGGGTTCTTAGAACCTAAAGGTTCGTGAGTGAACGATTCTAGGGGGTTCTTGGACGTAAGGTTCTCAAAGGAACGAACATAGAGTGTCCATAAAACTTGGTGGTTCGTAAGTGAACGATTTTATGTTGTTCTTAGAACGTAACGTTCGTAATTGAACGAATTTATTATGATGAGAAACACCTTTGGTTGGCGCAGATGACTGTTGGCCCAGCGTTCGACTCTCTGCCTGGCCAATGAAGAATTAGAGGAATTTATTTCTGGTGATAGAAATTCATTTCTCGTCATAATGTGGTTCGGATTCCACATTAAGCTGTAGGTCCCGTTGCTAGGTAACCAGTTGGTTCTTAGCCACGTAAAATAAATCTAATCCTTCGGGCCAGCCCTAGGAGAGCTGTTAATCAGCTCAGTGGTCTGGTTAAACTAAGATATACTTAACTTTGGCACAGATGAGCGTAAGCTTTGGAACAAGAGTTTCGGGGAACACACGTCCTTAACTTGGCATAAATAACTGAACTTACCACAGTACGAGGTAACCAAATACAAAAATAATATGACATCTTTATGAATCTCAGCACTGAGACGAAGTAATTAAATTCTCCCTAACATGACGAGTACAAATGCTTAAAATTACCATGCAGAGGTCGAATATTTTTCCTATAGTCATGTGAGCAATGAATTTACTCTGCTGATGAATTTTGCCTGATGGACATGTGACTAAATACTACGGTCATTGACACTACTACTCAATGGTCGCGCGATCGTTGTTTTTTCGGGGAGGGGGACAGCTGGGTGAACAGGTGCTGTTTGTTGTGAGTGAAGTCTTGCGCGAAAAGATCTGAAAAAAGATGAATGCTATTGGAATGGGTTTCCCAGCTTAGAGAAGCAAGACTTATGAATGGGAAAAAATGGGCCTAGCTAATCATTGGGCTACAAATTGGCCAGAGCACATGGAGGAAATAAGCGCACTATTTCCTTTCTTTATCACTTGGATTCGCACTTCACTACACTAACTATTAAGACTTACAGACTATCATGCAGCATCCACAGAGCTTGTATTTTGAAAAATGCGCTCTCTCTTTGCTATAGAAAATCTTGTTAGCATGCATGTCGCCTTTTGTTTCCGAACACTGTTTACAGTCACGGTTTTATTTGCACCAATGATAATCTAAAAATAATAACACTGTACTGACACTGTGGAAACTTGCTTGCTTGTGCTTATTTAGGATTTACGTTACCAGATTCGTTTCTAGTCTCGCACCCAGCTTTAGCGGCTGCTACTGGCTGGAAGCTGCAAGTTGCAAAAGGGTTCTTGCAACGGGCAGGCTGCGAATTCTGAGCATGGCTGCCATTATTAAGGTTTCAATCTGACCTACTTATGGTATTCCTTACTCAGGGATCCAATCCTGGGGTTAGCTGGAGAACAGGAACTTACTCTTAAACCTTGTCATTCTGACTGCAATTGTTAGGTCAGGTGGAAACTTAAATAGAAAAACAGTTGGGCTGAAGGCCGTATTTCAACAAGGAACTGTCGCAGATAAACACTTAGGTTTACTTTAAATTAAATACATTTACAATTAAACACATCAATCAGAAGAATGGGAATGACAGGCGGGTAAAGTAATGTTCTGCCACGTGGTTAAATATTTCATCAATTGTTTAAAGATTGAAGAATCTATGGGAAATCCTCTTGAAAGGGACACTGAAGAATTGATTGCGGTGGGAATGCCACTGCAAGAAGCACAAGACAAGCAGTGGTTTCCACAGCTAGCAACAACATCTGCATTAGAAAATTCAGGCGTCTACGTAAGGAAAATTATAAAGATGTCAGGCAAATCAAGGATCGCACATGTGGTGCCAAGAAAACTCAATTCTGGTGCGAGATGATTACATCAAAAATTCCCACTGGACTAACTTAGGACTTTTTGAGAATTCACTCTTCAGAAAATAAAATAAAATTCAGTAAAAGATTAAAGATACCTGACAGTTGAAATAACCTCAAGTCAGGGATGTTACCTTAAAACAGAGCAATGGAGGGCCTCGTCAAAAATTCACCAGAAATGGAGTGATGAATTTAATGAGGCTGCACTGGTAAGTGACTGGGGAGCCAAAAGATGGCCACGTGGGGTCAGCTCAATAAGGAGCGTGCAAGGGAATTATTTTTTTCTCTTCTCAGAGGATGCTAGGATCGCCGGCATCTGGCCTTAGGGGTTCAAGATGGCAACTCAGTCACATGTGTCACGATCCCCATTTTCTGTGTTTAGACCCTCCAATCCTGGTGACCTCTGGTAACCCCATGTTCATTACTCAACTTTTCTGGGGGGTCTCGGCAGACTTCTGTCTCCGTT
The DNA here is from genome assembly GCF_040412425.1 of Macrobrachium rosenbergii. Lineage (NCBI taxonomy): Eukaryota > Metazoa > Arthropoda > Malacostraca > Decapoda > Palaemonidae > Macrobrachium > Macrobrachium rosenbergii. The sequence continues at coordinate 48,929,486 of NC_089750.1, read as the reverse complement.
CGCCTTTAGCTGAAAAGAGGTATTCCAAGCAGTCACCAGGTCTTAGGAAAGATAAAAAGATATACCAAAAAGGGGAGCATGGAGAGCAATGTATGTAGGGGTTGAGTTTCTCACGCCCTTCTTCAGTTAGTTATCAGTATGAAAAATACTACATTTACCCTATAAAACAGTTTGGAAGTTGGGTTTTCTTATAATGTGGTTTCCCATGTTACAATATTATTTTGATCATTGCAGTAAAGAATTTCCTTAGTTTTGACTACGTTGAACAAGTCAGGTTCTTCGTTCTCACAGATTCTATGTGGATGTTAAAAACTCGAGAGTCAAGATGTTTTATGGGTGTTTATCATTCCTAAATGCCCTGTATTTCTAAACTTGGGAAACAGATGTTCGTCTGTGTACTTGAATAATATTTAATTCTTATCTTTAGGATATAAAGGTAAGCCTTCAGTTGCCATCTTTATCACCTGACACTTATATATTCTATATTGGCGCTGCAAGACCCTATCATGAAAAAAGTAAACCGAAATATTATTTTCAAATACTGATTTCTTCTCGAAAGCCCGTCTTTCTTTAAAATATAGTTGTTGCTGTTAATCCTGTTCATTAATTTTTTTTATCTCCTGTTTTCATTGGCTTAGAACAGGCGAGATCACCAGTATATGAATTAGGACTTCGGTATGTTTTGAAAATATGAAACTAAAATGTTGCTGAGTAACCAAACAGGAGACAGAACGTTAAAAATTACCTACTAAATACTAAAGCAAGTGGAAGTGAACCTAACACTCTTTCACAACAGGTTTTATGGACAATGGTCCACATAAATCTTGCCCTTCACACGAGATTACCTTCTCTGTCGTGAAGAATATATTTTCATAAATCTTTGCCACATTGAACTAATGATGGTAATAAAACTGCTCTTCATTGAAAATTCAATTACGGTGGTACATAGATCTTCGGAGAATGGGAAAAAGGTTTCTCCTGGGGGAGAGGGGAAAAGACTTTAAAGTTATTATTTAGTCAATTTTTACTTATATTATAGTCTCTCCTCCTCTCTCTTTTATTTTTCCCTCTTTTGGAACGTTTGTGGCAATGATCAGTTTAATTAACTGAATAATATTTTCAATATCACAAACATATACGCACACACTACATATAAATTATATACTGTATATAAATATATATATATATATATATATATATATATATATATATACAGTATATATATATATATATATATATATATATATATATATATATATATATATATATATATATATATATATATATATATATATATATATATATATATATATATATATATATATATATATATATATATATATATATATATATATATATATATATATATATATATATATATATATATATATATATATATATATATATATATATATATATATATATATATATATATATATATATATATATATATATATATATATATTAATGAGTTTTATCACCTCACCGTGATTTATATACAAGCATTAAGCTAGAAATATCTTTTAATATCCAATTCGCTCTACCTCGGAAATAACATATGTATATATTTATGTAAACCCAAGGAGACTTATAACTGATAAGATGCTCGTCGTCTCATGGGCTCGAACCACGGAACACGAGAACTCACGACGCACAGATCTCTCATGTTTACGTTAAACGGCAATGTAATTAACCTATGGAAAATCGACTCTATTAGGAGGAAAAACTTTGCTAAAGTATTCAGTTTCTCAAAACAAGTGTTATCGAAACGCTAAGAGTTCTTATTATCTCTGGGACTGGAGTTTTGCCTACCAAATAGACCTAATTATATTAAGTTTTTCCTCCCTATAGAGTCGATTTTCCATAGGTTAATTGCATTGCGTTTAACGTAAACGAGCGATCTTCAGAAACAACTCTTCCAACTGTCCCAGGGTGCATTTAGGAAACTGACAACGCGCTGGACTCCGTTTTTTTAAAAAGAAAGATCATAACACTCTCAAGCAGCTGGCAAGTAGAAAATTTTGGTTATTACCAGACCCGGCAAAGAAAAAGGAATTATTCTTTAGATAAAACTGATTACAGTGAAAAAATGTTAACTATCTTAAGTGAACAAAATGTTTACCGAAATTGGAACACCTGATTTTCATAATATTGTTATTATTGAGGACAAAATTAATAGATTTCTACGGTCTTCGAAAAAAGAGAAAATCATTGATGATAATACATACCAGGATTTGTTTGTTACAGGAGCAGCGTTTGGGGTCTTATACGGCCTTCCAAAAATACTTAAACCTAATTTACCCATGAGACCTATTTTAGCATCCCACAATACACCCAGTTATAAATTGGCTAAATATCTGGTACCTCTTTTTAGAACCTTTGACTAAAAATAACTTTGCTCTCAGCAATTCGTACTCTTTTAAGGGAAATTTTTTACCATAAGACGCTGATCTTAAAATGGCCAGTTTATATGTAGAATCGCTTTTACTAATGTTCTGTGGAGGAAACCATCGATATCATCTTATATAAACTTTTTCGTGGACCAGATGCTGTTTTCAACAATTTTAGTCGAACATCTTTGAAGACTTTTTAGAGCTGGCAGTGCGGAACAATGCCTTTATTTTTGACGGTAAGCTTTTAAACAAACCGACGGTGTAGCCATGTTTTGGGTCCAACTTTTAGTGGGGCAGATAAGAGTAATTTTTAGAAGAATCGTGCGAATGATGATACAAGCATCAAATTTGGCACAATTCTTCTCAAAGGGATACTAATCAAATCTGCCCGATTGGCCAATTGAAAATCCAAAATGGCGGCCATTTTTCAAGAAGGCCACCAAAATAACCACCCAAAGTTGATGTTTTGCTTAGAAATATTTGTAGTTGTCCGAATTGCATGATCTAAGTATGGATTCCTATGTTTTTAAGCCTGCTGATGTATATTTTCTAGTTTATAACATGGTTAAGGCACTGTATTAAAGGAGCGATTGTCGGGCACTACCAAGGCGCATTGGTGACATCACTGCTGTGAAACTCAGCATGGGGTTCAGTGTCAGCTAAGTAGGAAATTTATGTTGGCATCATACTGCAACAACCTACTAGTATCCCAAATGCTGCCTAATCAACCCCAAATCAGTTAGGCAGCCGCACCTGAATGGACAGGACGTGCCAGTGCGAGCCAAACCAAGGATAACAGGGTTTTAGTTATCTGGATGGTGTACAGATCGCATGGGGACTTATGAGACTGGATGAACGATCAGACTAGGTGTATGGCACAGTGTAAGAACCTAGTTGTATCCCATACAGGAAAGCGCCTATTGTATATTACAGGAGATAAGAGGCCTATTATACTATTACATGTACAGGGTGGTAAAAGCATAAACTCTAGACCCTGAACGTCATCATAATCATGGATGCGAACTCTACTGGACGATCGTGGAAAACAGACTGGACCAAGTGTTGCCTATGTCAGGAGGTTAAGAAAGAAGATCTAAAATCTCCCCAGGCCAATCCTGCCAGAAGAGGGGATGATGGATATAAGAACCTGGTGAAGAATATTCCTCTGTTTCACTCACTCAATGCGCTACCAATCAAGCTAGACCCTGCAAGACTTGATGAAGGTTCTGGGATAGAGGAAACACTGAGAAAAAAATAAGTCACAATATCATGAGAGTTGCAGGCTTCTGTTCAACAACACAAAGTTACACCGAGCTGAAAAAAAAGAGCAAGTCATGTAGGTACTGGTGATGAGGGCAGTAGAAGTAAGATTCCACGAAAGCTCCAAGAAACTAAAACAAAGAATGCTTCTTCTGCGAAACTGAAGGAGGGAGCTTAGAGAAGCAATAATAATGCAAGGGAATAGGAGAATAAATGAATGTTCCAAGACACTCAGTGTTACAAAACTTCTCGCCAAACTAAGTGCAGGAGATGTCGTAGCCCAAGAAGTGAAATATCACCCTGGCTGTTTGGTGGCATTGTATAACCGAGAACGGGCACACCTAAAGGTGCGGGAGCAAGAAAAAGCACAGGAACACTGGAAGGATGCATATCCAACTGCTTTCTCAGAACTAGTCACCTACATCTGCGAGATGAAAAATGCCAGTGAGAGGTCACTGATTTTCAAGCTTGCTGATTTGACTAAGCTTTACAAGCAGAGGTTGGAACAGCTTGGTGTTGAGTTGCCTGATGTTCATCCTACTTCACTCAAGGATCAGCTGCTTTTGCACATTCCACAGCCGCAAGCTAATCGCCAAGGACAAGAAGTTCTGTTGGCTGTTGAAACTGATGTAGGTTCAATCCTATCAGAAGCATCCCGTTATGGTGAAGCGATCCATCTGGCAGAAGCTGCTGGGATAATAAGACAAGACACGCTCTGTCAGAAGTCGAATTTCAGCAGCTATTTTCATGATAAAGACTTAGAACAGGCTGTGCCACCATCACTGCTTCAGTTTGTATGCATGATCGAACATGGTGCATACATCAAGTCCCAACTCCATCATGGAGCGTCGAAATCAGACTTTGCTATATCACAACTTCTACAGGACAACTGCTTCGCCAAATACAAGGAAGGAACGGATGTCCACAGGTATTCCAAGGACCGGGAGCCACATTTTGCAGTCTACATGGGCCTGTATGTGTTTGCCAAGACGAGGATGAGACAAATAATTGAAATGCTCCATGAGAATGGACTCAGCATCTCATATGACCGAGTCCTAGAAATCTCAGCACAGTTAGGAGAAGCAGTTGTTGCACAGTATGTGGAAGATGGAGTAATCTGTCCCCCAGTCTTGAGAAAGAATTTGTTCACAACTGGGGCAGTTGACAACATGGATCATAATCTGACTGTGACCACAGCTGAAACATCTTTACACAGTATGCGTGTCCATTTTCCAGCACCCAAACACAGGAAATCCTGGTGATGAACATGAGCCACTCAAACTAGATATAGAGTAAAAAAATTAAGGTTAAAAAAGTTCCAGAGTTCCCAAAAGTATACACCAATATTCGACCAGCATACATCACCAAAAACCTCAATCCTCCTCCAGTTGCAAGCCAATCCTTACCAGCACCAGAGTCGATCAGGTCACATTTGAAAGAAGAATATTCTTGGCTAGAGGAAGTCTTCCCCATTGAGAATTTGGCTGATGCAGTCAGCATCACATGGACAGCATGTCACACAACACAGAAAAGGAGCCGTCCATTTGAAGTGAGCATATCGGCAATGATGCCTATGTGGCGAGACCAGGCACACTCTGTTGCAACTATCAAGCATACCACGGAGAAGGTCCGTGATACAGTGGGTTTTTTGAACCCACAGCAGACACCTGTAATTGTTGCTGACCAACTGTTGTATGCTCTGGTGAAACAAATACAGTGGAAGTGGCAAGAACATGGAGAGGACAAGTCTGTTGTCATGTTCGGAGGCCTTCATATAGAAATGGCTTCACTGAGATCGATAGGAACATTACTATGAGACAGTGGGTGGACCAGTGCCATTGTGGAAGCAGAGGTGGCCTCATCTGGTACATCAGAGTCTTACCTGTCTGCATCCAGTGTCACAAAGACAAGACAAGCACACTAGATTACAGCATGCAGCTTGTACAAACTGATGAAGAAGGCATATCATGATTTCTGCTCTGAAGAGTCTAGCACATCAGAAATAACCTTTGAGGATTGGTGTGGAAAACAGAAGAAAGAGAGTCCGCAGTTCCAATTCTGGAGTCTGATGCTGGACATGGAACTCACGATATTCACCCTCATCTGCTCATTCAGAGAAGGAGACTTCAACTTGTACCATGAAGCACTTTCAGAACTAGTGCCTTACTTCTTTACAAATAACAATGTTAACTATGCCCGTGGATCACTATTCACCTCCGAGATATGATGTCACTCGAACAACAACATCCAGACGTGGCCAAGGAGTTTCACAATGGTAACTTTGTCATCCACAAGTCGAGAAGAGAATTCTCTGGCATGGCGATTGATCAAGCGCACGAGCACAATGATGCAGTGATCAAGGAGCAATGCAGTGATCAGAAGACCCGTGCACTTCATAGGATGGATGGTCGCTGGACCTGAAGTTAGTCGTCTACTAGCTGGATACGAGCCCATGTCTGGTATGAAGGATGCCACATACAGCAGCAGACACCACAAGCAGACACCAAGTGCCCAGAAATCTTTCTTTGAAAAGGTGAAATCACTCTCTGCAGTGATGCAGGAGATGGGTAACCCATTCCAAGAAGAATCAGCAGACCTGATGGTGTCAGATACAAAGAACATTGCAGACACAACTCTAGCTGAAATGGTAGCTACACATCACTGGCGAGGCAAAGAGCAGTTCCTATCATTTATGAAAGGGCTAGAGGATGAAGCTGAAAGTCTTTCCTATCATCCAATCAAAAAGAACCCTGTTTCATTTTTCAAACAAGAACAGGCTAAGGGAATTTCTAAGGAGAAAGTCCTAAAAGATGACTGTCAGTTATTCTTGCGACATCAAGCTAGAACAGACAGTGTGACTTGCAAGAATTCTTCAAGCATGAGAATCAGTCATACCCTGCATCTCTAAGTGACAGCGGCAAGCTTTATACGTGTCAGAAGTCACAGCTGGTTGAAATTCCTGAAGCGCAAGTGAATGTCCCAGTGGGAGAACCAAAGGGAGATACAATCATCATTGACAGCTAAGCACTTATCAATGCCTCACCTCCACGTACTTCAAAGACATTTAATAACTATGCCAATGAAGACATCATCCCAAAGGTGGAATCCTATGGTGCTCGGTACAAGCGGGTGGACATAGTCTTTGATATATACAAGAAATAAAGTCTGAAATCAGAGACGAGGTCAAAAAGGGGGAAAGGAATCAGAAGAAGAGTGACAGGAACAAGCAAGACACCAGGGAACTGGCAAAGCTTCTTTTGTGACCCCAGCAACAAGACCAAACTGTTTCACTTCCTCTCCTAAAAGATGTGTGAAGCAGAAACGACAAGCACAGTCATTGTCACAAAAGGAGAGGATGCCATTAGTAACACAGTGAAGTCTCTGGATGCTGTGTCCCCATGTTGTCACGAAGAAGCTGACAGTCGAATATTTGTTCACGCTAGGGATGCAACGAATGACAGGAGCAAATCTATAATCATCAAGGCTAATGATACAGATGTGCTAGTCATAGCAATGTCTGTACTGCCATCCTTCCAGAAAGTAGGTCTTCAGGAAATGTGGATTGCCTTTTTGGCCAAGGAGCCCATGTGCGATGGATTCCAGTCCAGTAGGTAGTTTCTGCAATTGGGCTTGAGAAAGCTAGAGGATCCCCTACTTTCACGCATTCACTGGCTGTGACATTGTGTCTGCCTTCCGTGGAAAAGCGAGGAAATCTGCATGGTAGACTTGGAATGTATATGATGATATTACTGAAACATTCATCAATCTCAGCCAGCATCCAATATTGATTCGTGATCTTGACATGCAGAGGCTGGAAAGATTCGTTGTCCTCATGTCAGACAGATCAAGCACAGCCACTGGTGTGAACGAAGCAAGACTAGATCTGTTTGCCTGTAAGCAGAGGCCATACAACTCAATTCCACCAACACAGGCAGCCCTCAGAAAACATGCAAAGCATGCAGCCTACCAGGCTGGGATTATCTAGGGCCAGGCAAACCAGTGTAATCCACACATGAGCAGTCCAGCTGAATGGGGGTGGACTCAGAAAGGAGAAGCATGGCAGATACATTGGACAACACTACCACCGATTGCAGCAAGCTGTCAAGAATTGACAAAGTGCTCCTGTAAGAAGGTTTGCAAAGGAAGATGCAAGTGCTCTCAGGCAGAGCTTCCCTGCACATCATTCTGTAACTGCAGATGTGAACAGTAGCAGATCGAGAAACAGCAGCACAGTATGCATAACTTTGAAAATGTACTAGCCAGGACAAATCTTATGTAAAGAAAGACAAACATCTTGGTGGTCATCTTGAGAAATATGTCTCATAGTGCTTTTTAAACAGGAAAATATAGTTCAGCAGGCTTCAAAACATAGGAATCCACACTTAGATCATGCAAATCAGACAACTACAAATATCAGACAACTACAAATATCAGACAACTACTTCAGGTGGTTATTTTGGCGGCCATCTTGAAAATGGCCGCCATCTTGGATTTTCAATTGGCCAATCGGGCAGATTTGATTAGTATACCTTGGAGGACACTTGTGCCAAATTTGATGCTTGTATCATCATTTGCACCATTTTTCTGTTATCTGCCCCACTATTTTGCCAACGTCTTCATTGGCTCGCTGGAAGAGTGCTTGTTAGTTGAATGTCCACTCAGGTTTCACCAGCTTTTTTTATATTAGATATATTGATGACACCTTCACCCTATCTAAAAATGACTTTGATATTGACTCTTTTTTTAACATTTGCCAATTCTAAGCATAATAACATTAAATTTACCATAGAAAAATAAGTGAACAATCAATTGCCTTTTTAAGACATTCTTGTCACCAGAAATGAAGGTTCTTTTAATATTTCTGTTTTTAGGAAGAAGAAGTTTACTGGTTAGGATGCAATTACTACAGCCCCTGTGTTTACAATTTTAAACTTGATTCTATATTTACTCTTCACCACAGGGCTTTTTTCATTATATCGGACTGGAAATTTCATCAGGAAATTAATTTTCTCTCAGAATATTTTATGAATAACTGTTTTCCGCAAACTTTATTTTTTAAACAACTTCGCATTTTTCTTAACAGACAATTCGCTAATGTCACAAAACCTCCAACAGAACCTAAATTAACATTTATGCCAAATTTCACTTTTTACACAATGGCTCCTTTAGAAAACGGTTTGTGCAAATTATCCACAATCATTATGGTGCGGTTATCAATCAATCAATCAATCATTTCCTGTGTCACCCACGGGGATGCATAGGGCCTCGATGAACTCACGCCACCACATTCTGTCCTGGGCTAACTCCTCAAGATCTCCCCAACACTGTTCTGCTTCCCGCCTCATTATCCTTAACCTTGTCTCCTTTGGCTTACCTGTACCTTTTCTACCAAGGGCAACCCACCCCAGTGTATCTCATACTATTCCCTGTCTTCTATACACATTAGGCCTAGCCACTTCCAGCGTAAGAATTTAACATGCTCATCGACCGGCTGCACCCCATTACCTCTCTAATTCTGTTATTTGATATCATATCCCTCCAGTTAATTCCAAATACTCTTCTGAGTACCTTATTGTCAAATGCTAAGAATTTATTATCCAAAGTCACTGTACTGTACCATGACTCATGCCCATAAATCAAAATACTCCTAACCATTACCTTATAAATTGTTATTTTTGTATGCACAGAAAAATTGCTATTATTCCAAATATTTCTAAGCATTCTCATTGTCTGATGAGCCTATTTTAATCTTTCCATAAATTCTGTGCTCAAAGAGCCATTCTTATCTAAATAAGTACCTAAATATTTATACTTATCCACTTGCTTTACGACCAAACCTTCAATTAGACAATCCTGTGCATTTTCAATATTCATATTCATGATTTCAGCTTTTCCACTAATAATAACCAAACCAACCTTTCGACCTTCAATCACTAGAAAATCCAACACACTCTGCATCTTTTCTGGTCCCTCACAGATCAAAACCATATCATCAGCATAATCCAAGTCAAGAAGCTTCACATTTTCTCCCCAGAGTATACCTGCATCCGTTTCTCTTTCAACCCTTCTCATAACGTAATCCACGACCAATACAAACAACAGAGGAGACAAAATGCCACCCTGAATCACACCAGACTTGACTTCAAATGGATCACTCAGACACCCATCAACCATCACTTTACAAGCTGTTCCCTCACTCATGTTCATGATAACCGTCACAAACTTTTCCGGTATTCCATAATGCCTCATGATTTTTCCCATAGTCCGTCTCGAAATACTATCAAAGGCCTTTTTAAACACAAAGGCTGTGTCCCGCACCGCCAACTCCAACAGCTCTTTAAAATCTAAGCGGTTAAAACCGTGGTACACATTGTGTTTAATGATGAAGTTTACATGCAAGTGGAAGGTATAGGAATGGGTAATCCATTAAGCTGTATTTTTGCTGAGAGTTTTATGAATAAATTCGAGAAAAACAGCTGTCCCTCTGTTTTTAAGCCTTTATTTTGTCGCAGTTATGTTGACGACACCTTTGTCCTTTTCAGAGACCGTCACCATTGTGACCAGTTTTTACAGTATGTTAATTCACTACATAATAACATTAAATTTACTTATGCATTAGAAAATAATAACCAACTATCCTTTTTAGATACCATCATCATCCGTGATGACAATAGATTTCATACTGGTGTGTTTCGCAAGAAAACCTTTACTGGTCTTGAACAGAATTTTTACAGTTCGTGTTTTTATAATTTTAAATTGAATTCCCTATCCACTCTCCTCCACAGGGCTAACACTTACATCCGATTGGCATCTTTTTCACAAGAAAATAGGTTCTCTATGATTATTTTAAATCCAACTGCTATCCTTCTAATTTATTTTTAAAATATGTTAAGAAAACATTGGATAAGTACTTTCACCCTCCTGCTACCACACACTTGACACATAAATTAACATATTATATAAGTTTTCCATTCACTCATGACACCTCTTTCCTACCCAATCTAAGAAGGATTTTAACGAATTATTTTCCTGCAGTTGACGTTAGGCTCATATTTAAGAACCCAAGAACTATTGGTGGTATGTTTCGTCACAAAGAAAAACTGCCCCTTTAATGCAGTCCGGTGTTGTTCATTTGTTTACTTCCTGTAATGCCATTGTCAGACATACGTTGGAAACACACGCCGACTGCTTAAAGTCAGATGTAACCCATATATTGGCACTAGCTTTCGAACTGGGTGCAAGTTGTCCAATCCTGAAACATCAAATATTAGAAATCATATAAAACTATGCAAAAGTAAAATAAACTATAATTATTTTCAGATTATACTAACCAGCCAACACAAACACCATCTCCCATTCTTGAATTGTTAGCGATCAAGAAGCTTGTTCCCTCTTTGAACAATTATTCCTCGTCCACGCCCTTGTATATAGCCTAAAATGTCTCATGTCCATGTACCTTGTTATCATCATTGATTCACTGATAATTTGGACTATTCTCTGCACGATAGTTAGTTATCATTTTCTACTGCATAAAATTTAATGTTATTCTGTGTGAAATTTACATAGTATTTTTATGACTGAGTCACTAATGGTGACAGCTCATTTATTTTTACATAATATCTTTAAATAAATGCAGGCAAAATAAACGCTTAAAAACAGAGGGAGCTGTTTTCTCACTTCACCTTATGGGATAAAATTCTTAGTGCAAAAATTGTCACCTGAATGGGGATTAATGTCTGCTAAAAGGGGTACCTTATATTGCTAAATTCATCATTAAACACAATGGCAAAATATACCAGGCAGGTTTAACAGGCAGGTTTTAGAGAGAGTCCATAGTTACCAGTTGGAGAGTTGCTGGACCAGTAAATGTCGCACTGTGTTTAAGGAGGGGTCCTTTGATAAGTTTCAGGGAAAACGTGCAGATTTAGGAAAAATCATGAATTTGATAATGGAAATTCCATTTAAAAGTTTGACGAACTATCATGAACATTTATGCTGAGGGCACAGCTTGTAAAGTGATGGTTGATGGGCCTGTCTGATGCCTCCAGCCAAAGTCAAGTCTGGTGTGATTCAGAGGTCATTTTGTCATCCTCTGTTGTTTGTATTGGTCGTGGATTAGTCTAGAGAATGGTTGAAGAAAACGGATGCAGGTATACTCTGGGAGAAAATGTGGTGACCTTCTTGACTTGGATTATGCTGATGAAGTGGTTTGGATCTGTTGAAATTGGACCAGAAAATGCAAGTGTGTTTTAAATTTTCTAGTGATTGAAGGTCGAAAGGTTGGTTTGGTTATTATTAGTGGAAAAGCTGAAATCATTATCTCTCTGAAAATCACTTTTCATTGTCTAATTGAAGGTTTGTCTCATCCAAAACAGTGGATAAGTATAAATATTTAGTACTTATTTAGATGTATAATGGCTCTTTGAGCACAGAATTTATGGAAAGTTAAAATAGGCTCATCAGACAATCTCCCTCAAATATTTGGAATAATGGAATTTTTCTGTTATACAAAAATAACAATTTATAAGGTAATTCTTAGGAATATTTTTGATTTATGGGCATTGATGTCTGTTACAGTAGCCAGTGACTTTGGATAATAAATTCTTAGCATTTGTCAATAAGGTACTCTGAAGAACTATTTGGAATTAACTGGAGGGATTTGATATCAAATAACAGAATTGTAATGGTAATGGGATGCACTCAATCATTGCTGTTGTTAAATTCTCAGCTAAGTTACTTTAGTGAAAATGTGTTTCATTGTGAGACAATTAATAGTATGTTAATAAACCCATTTTTGCCCTTGGCAAACCATTTATAAGCCATTTTTGACAAGGTTAAAGATAATGAGGCGGGAAGCAGAACAGTGTTGGGGAGATCTTGAGGAGTTAGCCCAGGACAGAATGTGGTGGCGTGAGTTCATCGAGGCCTATGCATCCCCGTGGGTGCCATGAAATGATTGATTGATTGATTGATAACCGCACCATAATGATTGTGGATAATTTGCACAAACCGTTTTGTAAAAGGAGCCATTGTGTAAAAGGGAAATTTGGCATAAATGTTAATTTAGGTTCTGTTGGAGGTTTTTGTGACATTAGCGAATTGTCTGTTAAGAAAAATGCGAAGTTGATTAAAAAATAAAGTTTGCAAAACAGTTATTCATAAAATATTCTGAGAGAAAATTAATTTCTGATATATCCAGTCCGATATAATGAAAAAAGCCCTGTGGAGAGAAATTGTAAATATAGAATCAAGTTTAAAATTGTAAACACAGGGGCTGTAGTAATTGCATCTAACCAGTAAACTTCTTCTTCTAAAAACAGAAATATTAAAAGAACCTTCATTTCTGGTGACAAGAATGTCTTAAAAAAGGCAATTGATTGTTCACTTATTTTCTACAGTAAATTTAATGTTATTATGCTTAGAATTGGCAAATGTTAAAAAAAGAGTCAATATCAAAGTCATTTTTAGATAGGGTGAAGGTGTCATCAATATATCTAACATAAAAAAAGCCGGTGAAACCTGAGTGGACATTCAACTAACATGCACTCTTCCAGCGAGCCAATGAAGACATTGGCAAAATAGTGGGGCAGATAACAGAAAAATTGTGCAAATGATGATACAAGCATCAAATTTGGCACAAGTGTCCTCCAAGGTATACTAATCAAATCTGCCCAATTGGCCAATTGAAAATCCAAGATGGCAGGTCATTTTCAAGATGGCTTCGCAAAATAACCACCTGAAGTAGTTGTCTGATATTTGTAGTATGATATTTGTAGTTGTCTGATTGCATGATCTAAGTGTGGATTCCTATGTTTTGAAGCCTGCTGAACTATATTTTCCTGTTTAAAAAGCACTATGAGACATATTTCTCAAGATGACCACCAAGATGTTTGTCTTTCTTTACATAAGATTTGTCCTGGCTAGTACATTTTCAAAGTTATGCATACTGTGCTGCTGTTTCTCGATCTGCTACTGTTCACATCTGCAGTTACAGAATGATGTGCAGGAAGCTCTGCCTGAGAGCACTTATCTTCCTTTGCAAACCTTCTTACAGGAGCACTTTGTCAATTCTTGACAGCTTGCTGCAATCGGTGGTAGTGTTGTCCAATGTATCTGCCATGCTTCTCCTTTCTGAGTCCACCCCATTCAGCTGGACTGCTCATGTGTGGATTACACTGGTTTGCCTGGCCTAGATAATCCCAGCCTGGTAGGCTGCATGCTTTGCATGTTCTCTGAGGGCTGCCTGTGTTGGTGGAATTGAGTTGTATGGCCTCTGCTTACAGGCAAACAGATCTAGTCTTGCTTCGTTCACACCAGTGGCTGTGCTTGATCTGTCTGACATGAGGACAACGAATCTTTCCAGCCTCTGCATGTCAAGATCACGAATCAATATTGGATGCTGGCTGAGATTGATGAATGTTTCAGTAATATCATCATATACATTCCAAGTCTACCATGCAGATTTCCTCGCTTTTCCACGGAAGGCAGACACAATGTCACAGCCAGTGAATGCGTGAAAGTAGGGGATCCCTCTAGCTTTCTCAAGCCCAATTGCAGAAACTACCTAATGGACTGGAATCCATCGCACATGGGCTCCTTGGCCAAAGGCAGTCCACATTTCCTGAAGACCTACTTTCTGGAAGGATGGCAGTACAGACATTGCTATGACTAGCACATCTGTATCATTAGCCTTGATGATTATAGATTTGCTCCCGTCATTCGTTGCATCCCTAGCGTGAACAAATATTCGACTGTCAGCTTCTTCGTGACAACATGGGGACACAGCATCCAGAGACTTCACTGTGTTACTAATGGCATCCTCTCCTTTTGTGACAATGACTGTGCTTGTCGTTTCTGCTTCACACATCTTTTAGGAGAGGAAGTGAAACAGTTTGGTCTTGTTGCTGGGGTCACGAAAGAAGCTTTGCCAGTTCCCTGGTGTCTTGCTTGTTCCTGTCACTCTTCTTCTGATTCCTTTCCCCCTTTTTGACCTCGTCTCTGATTTCAGACTTTATTTCTTGTATATATCAAAGACTATGTCCACCCAGGTTGTACCAAAGCACCATAGGATTCCACCTTTGGGATGATGTCTTCATTGGCATAGTTATTAAATGTCTTTGAAGTACGTGGAGGTGAGGCATTGATAAGTGCTTAGCCGTCAATGATGATTGTATCTCCTTTGGTTCTCCCACTGGGACATTCACTTGCGCTTCAGGAATTTCAACCAGCTGTGACTTCTGACACGTATAAAGCTTGCCGCTGTCACTTAGAGATGCAGGGTATGACTGATTCTCATGCTTGAAGAATTCTTGCAAGTCACACTGTCTGTTCTAGCTTGATGTCGCAAGAATAACTGACAGTCATCTTTTAGGACTTTCTCCTTAGAAATTCCCTTAGCCTGTTCTTGTTTGAAGAATGAAACAGGGTTCTTTTTGATTGGATGATAGGAAAGACTTTCAGCTTCATCCTCTAGCCCTTTCATAAATGATAGGAACTGCTCTTTGCCTCGCCGGTGATGTGTAGCTACCATTTCAGCTAGAGTTGGGTCTGCAATGTTCTTTGTATCTGACACCATCAGGTCTGCTGATTCTTCTTGGAATGGGTTACCCATCTCCTGCATCACTGCAGAGAGTGATTTCACCTTTTCAAAGAAAGATTTCTGGGCACTTGGTGTCTGCTTGTGGTGTCTGCTGCTGTATGTGGCATCCTTCATACCAGACATGGCCTCGTATCCAGCTAGTAGACGACTAACTTCAGGTCCAGCGACCATCCGTCACCTTTGATCACTGCATTATTGTGCTCGTGTGCTTGATCAATCGCCATGCCAGAGAATTCTCTTCTCGACTTGTGGATGACAAAGTTACCATTGTGAAACTCCTTGGCCACGTCTGGATGTTGTTGTTCGAGTGACATCATATCTCGGAGGTGAATAGTGATCCACCGGGCATAGTTAACATTGTTATTTGTAAAGAAGTAAGGCACCAGTTCTGAAAGTGCTTCATGGTACAAGTTGAAGTCTCCTTCTCTGAATGAGCAGATGAGGGTGAATATCGTGAGTTCCATGTCCAGCATCAGACTCCAGAATTGGAACTGTGGACTCTCTTTCTTCTGTTTTTCACACCAATCCTCAAAGGTTATTTCTGATGTGCTAGACTCTTCAGAGCAGAAATCATGATATGCCTTCTTCATCAGTTTGTACAAGCTGCATGCTGTAATCTAGTGTGCTTGTCTTGTCTTTGCGACACTGGATGCAGACAGGTAAGACTCTGATGCACCAGATGAGGCCACCTCTGCTTCCACAATGGCACTGGTCCACCCACTGTCTCATAGTAATGTTCCTATCGATCTCAGTGAAGCCATTTCTATATGAAGGCCTCTGAACATGACAACAGACTTGTCCTCTCCATGTTCTTGCCACTTCCACTGTATTTGTTTCACCAGAGCATACAACAGTTGGTCAGCAACAATTACAGGTGTCTGCTGTGGGTTCAAAAAACCCACTGTATCACGGACCTTCTCCATGGTATGCTTGATAGTTGCAACAGAGTGTGCCTGGTCTCGCCACATAGGCATCATTGCCGTTATGCTCACTTCAAATGGACGGCTCCTTTTCTGTGTTGTGTGACATGCTGTCCATGTGATGCTGACTGCATCAGCCAAATTCTCAATGGGGAAGACTTCCTCCAGCCAAGAATATTCTTCTTTCAAATGTGACTTGATCGACTCTGGTGCTGGTAAGGATTGGCTTGCAACTGGAGGAGGATTGAGGTTTTGGTGATGTATGCTGGTCGAATATTGGTGTATACTTTTGGGAACTCTGGAACTTTTTTAACCTTAATTTTTTACTCTATATCTAGTTTGAGTGGCTCATGTTCATCACCAGGATTTCCTGTGTTTGGGTGCTGGAAAATGGACACGCATACTGTGTAAAGATGTTTCAGCTGTGGTCACAGTCAGATTATGATCCATGTTGTCAACTGCCCCAGTTGTGAACAAATTCTTTCTCAAGACTGGGGGACAGATTACTCCATCTTCCACATACTGTGCAACACCTGCTTCTCCTAACTGTGCTGAGATTTCTAGGACTCGGTCATATGATATGCTGAGTCCATTCTCATGGAGCATTTCAATTATTTGTCTCATCCTCGTCTTGGCAAACACATACAGGCCCATGTAGACTGCAAAATGTGGCTCCCAGTCCTTGGAATACCTGTGGACATCCGTTCCTTCCTTGTATTTGGCGAAGCAGTTGTCCTGTAGAAGTTGTGATATAGCAAAGTCTGATTTCGACGCTCCATGATGGAGTTGGGACTTGATGTCTGCACCATGTTCGATCATGCATACAAACTGAAGCAGTGATGGTGGCACAGCCTGTTCTAAGTCTTTATCATGAAAATAGCTGCTGAAATTCGACTTCTGACAGAGCGTGTCTTGTCTTATTATCCCAGCAGCTTCTGCCAGATGGATCGCTTCACCATAACGGGATGCTTCTGATAGGATTGAACCTACATCAGTTTCAACAGCCAACAGAACTTCTTGTCCTTGGCGATTAGCTTGCGGCTGTGGAATGTGCAAAAGCAGCTGATCCTTGAGTCAAGTAGGATGAACATCAGGCAACTCAACACCAAGCTGTTCCAACCTCTGCTTGTAAAGCTTAGTCAAATCAGCAAGCTTGAAAATCAGTGACCTCTCACTGGCATTTTTCATCTCGCAGATGTAGGTGACTAGTTCTGAGAAAGCAGTTGGATATGCATCCTTCCAGTGTTCCTGTGCTTTTTCTTGCTCCCGCACCTTTAGGTGAGCCCGTTCTCGGTTATACAATGCCACCAAACAGCCAGGGTGATATTTCACTTCTTGGGCTACGACATCTCATGCACTTAGTTTGGCGAGAAGTTTTGTAACACTGAGTGTCTTGGAACATTCATTTATTCTCCTATTCCCTTGCATTATTATTGCTTCTCTAAGCTCCCCTCCTTCAGTTTCGCAGAAGAAGCATTCTTTTGTTTTAGTTTCTTGGAGCTTTCGTGGAATCTTACTTCTACTGCCCTCATCACCAGTACCTACATGACTTGCTCTTTTTTCAGCTCGGTGTAACTTTGTGTTGTTGAACAGAAGCCTGCAACTCTCATGATATTGTGACTTATTTTTTCTCAGTGTTTCCTCTATCCCAGAACCTTCATCAAGTCTTGCAGGGTCTAGCTTGATTGGTAGCGCATTGAGTGAGTGAAACAGAGGAATATTCTTCACCAGGTTCTTATATCCATCATCCCCTCTTCTGGCAGGAATGGCCTGGGGAGATTTTAGATCTTCTTTCTTAACCTCCTGACATAGGCAACACTTGGTAAAGTCTGTTTTCCACGATCGTCCAGTAGAGTTCGCATCCATGATTATGATAACGTTCAGGGTCTAGAGTTTATCCTTTTACCACCCTGTACATGTAATAGTATAATAGGCCTCTTATCTCCTGTAATATACAATAGGCGCTTTCCTGTATGGGATACAACTAGGTTCTTACACTGTGCCATACACCTAGTCTGATCGTTCATCCAGTCTCATAAGTCCCATGCGATCTGTACACCATCCAGATAACTAAAACCCTGTTATCCTTGGTTTGGCTCGCACTGGCACGTCCTGTCCATTCAGGTGCGGCTGCCTAACTGATTTGGGGTTGATTAGGCAGCATTTGGGATACTAGTAGGTTGTTGCAGTATGATGCCAACATAAATTTCCTACTTAGCTGACACTGAACCCCATGCTGAGTTTCACAGCAGTGATGTCACCAATGCGCCTTGGTAGTGCCCGACAATCACTCCTTTAATACAGTGCCTTAACCATGTTATAAACTAGAAAATATACATCAGCAGGCTTAAAAACATAGGAATCCATACTTAGATCATGCAATTCGGACAACTACAAATATTTCTAAGCAAAACATCAACTTTGGGTGGTTATTTTGGTGGCCTTCTTGAAAAATGGCCGCCATTTTGGATTTTCAATTGGCCAATCGGGCAGATTTGATTAGTATCCCTTGGAGAACAATTGTGCCAAATTTGATGCTTGTATCATCATTCGCACGATTCTTCTAAAAAATTACTCTTATCTGCCCCACTAAAAGTTGGACCCAAAACATGGCTACACCGTCGGTTTGTTTAAAAGCTTACCGTCAAAAATAAAGGCATTGTTCCGCACTGCCAGCTCTAAAAAAGTCTTCAAAGATGTTCGACTAAAATTGTTGAAAACAGCATCTGGTCCACGAAAAAGTTTATTTAAGATGATATCGATGGTTTCCTCCACAGAACATTAGTAAAAAGCGATTCTACATATAAACTGGCCATTTTAAGATCAGCGTCTTATGGTAAAAAATTTCCCTTAAAAGAGTACGAATTGCTGAGAGCAAAGTTATTTTTAGTCAAAGGTTCTAAAAGAGGTACCAGATATTTAGCCAATTTATAACTGGGTGTATTGTGGGATGCTAAAATAGGTCTCATGGGTAAATTAGGTTTAAGTATTTTTGGAAGGCCGTATAAGACCCCAAACGCTGCTCCTGTAACAAACAAATCCTGGTATGTATTATCATCAATGATTTTCTCTTTTTTCGAAGACCGTAGAAATCTATTAATTTTGTCCTCAATAATAACGATATTATGAAAATCAGGTGTTCCAATTTCGGTAAACATTTTGTTCACTTAAGATAGTTGACATTTTTTCACTGTAATCAGTTTTATCTAATAGAATAATTCCTTTTTCTTTGTCGGGTCTGGTAATAACCAAATTTTTTCTACTTGCCAGCTGCTTGAGAGTGTTATGATCTTTCTTTTTCCAAAAAAACGGAGTCCAGCGCGTTGTCAGTTTCCTAAATGCACCCTGGGACAGTTCGAAGAGTTGTTTCTGAAGATCGCTCGTTTACGTTAAACGCAATGCAATTAACCTATGGAAAATCGACTCTATAGGGAGGAAAAACTTAATATAATTAGGTCTATTTGGTAGGCAAAACTCCAGTCCCAGAGATAATAAGAACTCTTCGCGTTTCGATAACACTTGTTTTGAGAAACTGAATACTTTAGCAAAGTTTTTCCTCCTAATAGAGTCGATTTTCCATAGGTTAATTGCATTGCCGTTTAACGTAAACATGAGAGATCTGTGCGTCGTGAGTTCTCGTGTTCCGTGGTTCGAGCCCATGAGACGACGAGCATCTTATCAGTTATAAGTCTCCTTGGGTTTACATAAATATATACATATGTTATTTCCGAGGTAGAGCGAATTGGATATTAAAAGATATTTCTAGCTTAATGCTTGTATATAAATCACGGTGAGGTGATAAAAACTCATTAATATATATATATATATATATATATATATATATATATATATATATATATATATATATATATATATATATATATATATATATATATAATTTATATGTAGTGTGTGCGTATATGTTTGTGATATTGAAAATATTATTCAGTTAAGTAAACTGATGGTTGCCACAAACGTTCCAAAAGAGGGAAAAGTAAAAAAGAGAGGAGGAGAGACTATAATATAAGTAAAAATTAGCTAAATAATAACTTTAAAGTCTTTTCCCCTCTCGCCCAGGAGAAACCTTTTTCCCATTCTCCGAAGATCTATGTACCACCGTAATTGAATTTTCAATGAAGAGCAGTTTTATTACCATCATAAGTTCAATGTGGCAAAGATTTATGGAAATATATTCTTCACGACAGAGAAGGTAATCTCGTGTGAAGGGCAAGATTTATGTGGACCATTGTCCATAAAACCTGTTGTGAAAGAGTGTTACGTTCACTGCCACTTGCTTTAGTATTTAGTGGTTAATTTTTTAACGTTCTGTCTCCTATTTGGTTACTCAGCAACATTTTAGTTTCATATTTTCAAAACATACCGAACTCCTAATTCATATACTGGTGATCTCGCCTGTTCTAAGCCAATGAAAACAACAGATAAAAAAATTAATGAACAGGATTAACAGCAACAACTATATTTAAAGAAAGACGGGCTTTCGAGAAGAAATCAATATTTGAAAATAATATTTCGGTTTACTTTTTTTCATGATAGGGTCTTGCAGCGCCAATATAGAATATATAAGTGTCAGGTGATAAAGATGGCAACTAAAGGCTTACCTTTATATCCTAAAGATAAGAATTAAATATTATTCAGGTACACAGACGAACAACTGTTTCCCAAGTTTAGAAATACAAGGCATTTAGGAATGATAAACACCCATAAAACATCTTGACTCTCGAGTTTTTAACATCCACATAGAATCTGTGAGAACGAAGAACCTGACTTGTTCAACGTAGTCAAAACTAAGGAAGTTCTTTACTACAATGATCAAAATAATATTGTAACGTGGGAAACCACATTATAAGAAAACCCAACTTCCAAACTGTTTTATAAAGCAAATGTAGTATTTTTCATACTGATAACTAACTGAGGAAGGGCGTGAGAAACTCAACCCCTACATACATTGCTCTCCATGCTCCCCTTTTTGGTATATCTTTTTATCTTTCCTAAGACCTGGTGACTGCTTGAAATAGATCTTTTCAGCTAAAGGCGAATGGAGACAGAAGCCTGCCGAGACCCGCCAGAAAAGTTGAGTAATGAACATGGGGTTACCAGAGGTCACCAGGATTTGGAAGAACTAAACACAGAAAATGGGGATCGTGACACATGTGACTGAGTTGCCATCTTGAACCCCTAAGGCCAGACGCCGGCGATCCCAGCATCCTCTGAGAAGAGAAAAAAATAATTCCCTTGCACGCTCCTTATTGAGCTGACCCCACGTGGCCATCTTTTGGCTCCCCAGTCCCTTACCAGTGCAGTCTCATTAAATTCATCCCTCCATTTCTGGTGAATTTTTGACGAGGCCCTCCATTGCTCCGTTTTAAGGTAACATCCCTGACTTGAGATTATTTCAACAGTCAGGTATCTTTAATCTTTTACTGAATTTTATTTTATTTTCTGAAGAGTGAATTCTCAAAAAGTCCTAAGTTAGTCCAGTGGGAATTTTTTATGTAATCATCTCGCACCAGAATTGAGTTATCTTGGCACCACATGTGCGACCCTCGATTTGCCTGACATTGTTATAATTTTCCTTACGTGATCGCCTGCATTTCTAATGCAGATGTTGTTGCTAGCTGTGGAAACCACTGCTTGTCTTGTGCTTCTTGCAGTGGCATTCCCACCGCAATCAATTCTTCAGTGTCCCTGTCAGGATAAGCCCCCATTCTTTTCTTTGTATATATTTGGTTTTGGGCTTTAATTGTTGAATTGGCAGTTGTTTTGGGAACATCGCTTTCTTTCAAATAGCCTTGTTGTCCAATATCTAATTGTTGGTTAAGTAAACAAAGAGTTCACTTTTGAGCTGTCTCTGCATATTTTTGCATTCCATCCTCGCCACGCATCCAACCCTCAAACCTTGTTGTTGTTGGTTATTTCTTATTACAAGGGACAGTTCAGATAGTGGATTCAACAACCAAGATCCATGCACAGAGCCAGCCAGTGTTCCATGTATGCAGTAACAGAAACCGCAGTCCTCCCTCAAGCTTATCTGATAACCTTTATATTAACTAGCTACTTAGTTACGTATGCTTTAATAATTCATCAGGTGCCAAATTTCCCTACATATGGTCAATAATATCAACTTATTAAATATTTATATATTTTATATAAACATATTGTATATTTCACCTAATATCTTTAATGCAGTGTAATTATGGAACTTCTACATGAACCAGTGACAAAAATATAATTAAAATAATTATCTAATATTGCATAAACATCTTTGAGCCACACCTCAAAGAGAGGAATTCCTTGACAGTCCCTTTCAAGAGGATTTCCCATAGATTCTTCAATCTTTAAACAATTGATGAAATATTTAACCACGTGGCAGAACATTACTTTACCTGCCTGTCATTCCCATTCTTCTGATTGATGTGTTTAATTGTAAATGTATTTAATTTAATGTAAACCTAAGTGTTTATCTGCAATAGTTTCCTTGTTGAAATACGGCCTTCAGCCCAACTGTTTTTCTATTTAAGTTTCCACCTGACCTAACAATTGCAGTCAGAATGACAAGGTTTAAGAGTAAGTTCCCTGTTCTCCAGCTAAACCCCAGGATTGGATCCCTGAGTAAGGAATACCATAAGTAGGTCAGATTGAAACCTTAATAATGGCAGCCATGCTCAGAATTTGCAGCCTGCCCGTTGCAAGAACCCTTTTGCAACTTGCAGCTTCCAGCCAGTAGCAGCTGCTAAAGCTGGGTGCGAGACTAGAAACGAATCTGGTGGCGTAAATCCTAAATAAGCACAAGCAAGCAAGTTTCCACAGTGTCAGTACAGTGTTATTATTTTTAGCTTATCATTGGTGCAAATAAAACCGTGACTGTAAACAGTGTTCGGAAACAAAAGGCGACATGCATGCTAACAAGATTTTCTATAGCAAAGAGAGAGCGTATTTTTCAAAATACAAGCTTTGTGGCTGCTGCATGATAGTCTGTATGTCTTAATAGTTAGGTAGTGAAGTGCGAATCCAAGTGATAAAGAAAGGAAATAGTGCGCTTATTTCCTCCCTGTGCTCCAGCCAATTTGTAGCTCAATGATTAGCTAGGCCCATTTTTTCCCATTCATAAGACTCGCTTCTCTAAGCTGGAAACCCATTCCAATAGCATTCATCTTTTTTCAGAACTTTTTGCGCAAGACTTCGCTCACAACAAACAGCACTTGCTCACCCAGCTGTCCGCCTCCCCGACAAAACAACGATCGCGCGACCATTGAGTAGTAGTGTCAATGACCGTAGTATTTAGTCACATGTCCATCAGGCAAAATTCATCAGTAGAGTAAATTCATTGCTCACATGACTATAGGAAAAATATTCGACCTGTGCATGGTAATTTTAAGCATTTGTACTCGTCATGTTAGGGAGAATTTAATTACTTGTTCTCAGTGCTGAGATTCATAAAGATGTCATATTATTTTTTGTATTTGGTTACCTCGTACTGTGGTAAGTTCAGTTATTTATGCCAAGTGTGTTCCCCGAAACTCTTGTTCCAAAGCTTACGCTCATCTGTGCCAAAGTTAAGTATATCTTAGTTTAACCAGACCACTGAGCTGATTAACAGCTCTCCTAGGGCTGGCCCGAAGGATTAGATTTATTTTACGTGGCTAAGAACCAACTGGTTACCTAGCAACGGGATCTACAGCTTATTGTGGAATCCGAACCACATTATGACGAGAAATGAATTTCTATCACCAGAAATAAATTCCTCTAATTCTTCATTGGCCAGGCAGAGAGTCGAACGCTGGGCCAACAGTCATCTGCGCCAACCATAGGTGTTTCTCATCATAATAAATGCGTTCAATTACGAACGTTGCGTTCTATGAACAACATAAAATCGTTCACTTACGAACCACCAAGTTTTATGGACACTCTATGTTCGTTCCTTTGAGAACCTTACGTCCAAGAACCCCCTAGAATCGTTCACTCACGAACTTTTAGGTTCTAAGAACCCCTAAAATTCGTTCAGTTAAGAACCTTACGTTCAAGAACAGCTTAGAATCGTTCACTCATGAACATTTACGTTCTAAGAACCCCTTAAATTCGTTCAGTTAAAAACTTACGTTGGAGAACACCCTAGAAACGTTCATTCACGAAGCTTTAAGTTGTAAGAACCCATTAAATTCGTTCGATTAAGAACCTTAAGTTCAGAAACAACCCAGAGTCGTTTACTCACAAACCTTACGGTCTAAGAACCCCTTAAAATCCGTTCCCTTAAGAACCTTACATTCAGGAACAACTGAGAGATGTCCACTTACGAACCTTATGTTCTAAGAACCCCTTAAACTCGTTCATTTAAGGACCTAATGTCCAAGAACACCCTGGAATCGTTCACTCACGAACCTTATGTTCTAAGAACCCACTAAATTTATGCCTTTGAGAACCTTACGCTCTACGCACAATCTAGATTCGTTCACCTTAGAACCCATTCCACTCTTCAAGCTACTAGTTATGTTCATTTAAGAGCCCTTTCTTCAAAAACGCTATTAATTACGTTCACATAAGAACCCATTACGCTCTCTGAGCTACATGTTACATTCATTTAAGAGCCGTTCTTTGAACA
Source organism: Macrobrachium rosenbergii (assembly GCF_040412425.1). Classification (NCBI taxonomy): domain Eukaryota; kingdom Metazoa; phylum Arthropoda; class Malacostraca; order Decapoda; family Palaemonidae; genus Macrobrachium; species Macrobrachium rosenbergii. Next base: position 48,904,697 of record NC_089750.1, on the reverse strand, counting down.
ATCTGTAAATCACGTTCACCTAAGCATCCCTCACACTCTTTGAGCTACTAGATATGTTCAACTAAGAGCAAGTTCTCTGGATAACTTAGATAAAGACCGTCCTTTGAACCTGCTAATTATACTCAGTCAGGATAATATAGAATGCTCCCTGTAATAAAACTTCCCTCGACACCTCAACAATATAGCATCTTACTCTGATGAAATCAAAGCCCTTGTCACTGCCGGGAAAACCATGGGGCTCAAGGGCCAAGATTTGCAAGATTGGGTTACGGCTATGCTAGAAAGGGAAAGGCAAAAAAGGGGAGCCAAGGAAAAACGAGACAAGCAGGAAAGACTAGCTAAATAAGAGCGAGACAGGCAAGAAAGACTAGCTAGGGAGGAGAAAGATCACACCCATGAACTGGCCATGGCCGCCAAAAGGGCCTGTGGCCCTGCAACCGTGTCTCCCCCATCCTCTATCACTGCCGCCAGCTGCATGATGCCAAAATTAAATGATTCAGAGCCCAACGCCTGGCTCGACCAATTGGAAGAGGTCCTCAGGAACTTCAAGCCCCAGCCAGCAGAAATCTCTGTGCTCATGTCAAAACACACGGAGGGAAAGGACCAAGCCGCATTCTGCTCTGTCCTGTTAATGGACCGTGGAAACCTTATGGAGGTCCGGAAGGCCATAATAAAGGCCTACGAGCTCACCCCCAAAAGATGGAGACAACGTTGGAGAGGGCAACTGAAGGAGGCTGGTCAGACATTGGCCGACTAGGAATGCTTTAAGTCCCAAGCTCTCATATGGTGGCTAGAATCCTACCATGATATCCCTGCAGAGGAAATAATAGAAACTTTCCAGCTCGAGGACTTCCTACACTACGCCCTCCTGGCCCTACCTCTGTGATAAGAATCCTCCAACACTAGCTGAGTGCTGCCGTTTGGCAGACCACTGGGATACTCATCATCCTACAGCAAGTTCCTGGGGCCATAAGATTTGGTCCTCTTCTCTTACCTCCGGTCAGCCTCCGCCCAAGAATGGGCACCCTCACAACAAGCCCGCATGCAGCTGTTATAAAAGATCAGGGCACTCCATGAAACAGTGCCTCTCAAAGGCTGAGAATCAGCCAGACACTTCAGCTAAGTCCTTCAATGGGACCATGCCAAACCGAGCCCAGTCAGGCTCTGGGATGAACATCAAAGGGCCTGCTCCCTCCACTAGGTCAGTGCCAAGCAAAGATTACAGCAATAATCATTGCACAATCTGTAAGGTTCAGGGGCCACTCTGCTCTATGGGCAAATGGCCCTAGTAAAACAAAATCACCCGCCATTGCTTTGGCAGTTACAAATCCTAAAACCTTAGGCCCTCCAGCCGAAGGTCCTATACCGGTGGTCCCTCCCCACCAGGTCACAGCTTTCGATGACACTGGCATGTAAATCTCCCTCATAAGGGAAAATAAGGTCCCCTATGGGGCCACCATTGGCAGATGTAACCTTATCAAAAAGGAGGGTTAAATTAAGGGTCACAAGACCTCAAAGATCTAAAATCTGCACTCTTGCAGTAGCTATTTACCCTCCTGGAGGCTATGACCTCCTCCAAGGACCAGACTTCCAGTCCCCTCCAAAACTAAATAAAAGCAAAAAACAAGAGTCCTCAGGGACCTGCTTTAAACCCATTGCCAGTTCCACTTTCACACCCTGAGTAATGCTAAGCTCCATCTGTCTCAAGTGACGAGCCTTTAACAGATCTCATTCTGGTGCCAGGCCCTGCCCCAGTGCCAGTGCCAAGGTACACCCCTATAAATCTCCCCTCAGGAGATCCCAAACTTGACCTAAAACCTCTGCCAGTGCCACCTGAGTGTCCTGGACAGTACCATGTTCCACCCATCATGGAAATTGAAGAAATTCACAATTTAATTCCTGTGCCCGGGCCTGCCTTAGTGCCAGTGCCAGACCATGTCATAGATATTCCTTCAAGGGATCCCAGTCCGGGTTGCCTCTAGCCCTCCTGCTTGGCACCGCTACCAGTGACAGTGCAAGGGCCAATCCACAGTCCACTCGGGTCCCCTCCGGATTCTTCTGACCACAGCGGAAGCTCAACCAAAGGTGCAACTTTGCAACCTGTGCCTGAGCTGGTCATGGTGACCTGCAAGCCTCTCACACCCACCACGACCTCTTCTTCTCTTTCCAAGTCCCTACAGACACGACCATGAGTAAGGATTCTGCCATGTGTCAAATGGCTGGTGAACTCAAGGAACTGTGATGATTAGTAGGTGAGCTTGTAATGAATGCCCCTACTTCGGCTGTCAAAGAAGCCAGAACAGGTGGAACTTCTATGTCTTCCTTGGACTTGGTTCTTCTGATTCCCCTACCAATGAGGTCCACAGAAGATAGCTCACGGGCACAGATAACTCCAGGTACTCTAAAAGAGAACCGTTGAGCTCTCCTCACACTCATGCTCTCTGGCACATTGCTTCACCTTCATCTTCCGAAGAACTTTGGCACCTCGATCCAGAGGAGGATGGCTGGTTCCTTCCCCTTTTTATTTCTTCTTATAACTTTGTGATTTAATTTCTTCTTGTAATGTTTCCTTCAATGTCTTTGATCATTTTTTTTTCAATCTTCTAAGTTAGTATTTTTTTGGCAATCTTGCCCATTCATGAATCACTTTGTAAAGCCTTATAGTAGCTCCTCATTTTAATTTGCTTCCCACTCTTCATGGCAGAGTGCAATTACCAGATTCTTTAAATATGTAAGTCCTTTGACTTCCTATTTCATACCTACAAAGGCATGGTACATTTAAATTGGCTATAACAGAGCCATTTGGCCTTGACTGCATGAGTGCCGTCCCTGGCACAATGCCATTACCATTGTCATTGGCAGATGTTCCTGCCAGAGGGGTCGCGTCCTCTGACTGCCTTTTGATGCTCTTTGGGCTGAAGAACGAACCTAGCCATCTTTCATAGGCTAAGGTATATAATTCTGGTATACTGATCATAATTTTTACTTACTCTTGTATCTGTCATTTATCTTCTTTGTAATTTAAAGCCCATGCACTGTACATACTTCACTGTCCTTCATTGTACTTAGCTTCGTGCCACAAGCACCCGTGTTGTTAGTGCTACGTCTGGTACCGTACAAGTATTGTGGCATCACCAAACTTAAGCCCACGAATACTTCATTGTAATGCTTCCTCAAGGCGCCCTACGAGCATGACTTTGGACTATCAAAGAACCCTACAAATCAAGTGCATGACTAACCTTAGGATTAACACTGTACTAATGCTATCATTATTCTCCATGTTGTTACCTAGACTTATGAAATATTAGTTCATAGAATTCTTTAATTTTGAATTTGCTATAATGCTGCTTTAACACAATAACATGAGAAGTATATGAATTTAACTTGCAGAGTAATGTAACTATGTAACGTCAAATTTAAAAATCAGTGAGAAGTAATTTCCAATTGAATTCCTTGCAGAATTAATGATTTTTCTGAAATGTAATGTTACCACTAAAGGGAAGTAGAAAGAGTTATCAGAGTGTTCAGTTGAGTTCATTTAGTTGTTGACATTTCCACCCAATTCAAGGTGCATTTGTCAACTTTGTGGGGGAGCTGTAACATGGGAAACCACTTTATAAATAAACCCAGCTTCCAAACCATCTTATAAAGTAAATTTAATATTTTCCATACTGATAACTAACTGAGGAAGGGCGTGAGAAATTCAGTCCCTACATACATTGCTCTCCATACTCCCCCATTTGGTACATCTTTTTATCTTTCCTAAGACCTGGTGACTGCTTGAAATACCTCTTTTCAGCTAAAGGCGAATGGAGACAGAAGCCTGCCGAAACCAACCAGAAAAGTTGAGTCTCCCCATAGAAACAAACGAACATGGGGTTGCCAGAGGTCACCAGGATTTGGAAGGTCTTGACCCAGAAAACGGAGATCATGACACATGCGACTGAGTTGCCATCTTGACCCCTTAGGCCAGGAGCTGGCAATCCCAGCATCCTCTGAGAGGAGCAAGAAAGTAATCCATTGAGGGCATAAAAACCAGGCGCAGCTGGCCTCGGTCTCAGAACCCTATCAGTAGCAGACCCAACACACATCCCTTTGCATGCTCCTTATTGAGCTGACCCCACATGGCTATTTTTTGGCTCCCCAGTCACTTACCAGTGCAGTATCATTAAACTCATCCCGCCATTTCTGGTGAATTTTTTGGCGAGGCCCTCCATTGCTCCGTTTTAAGGTAACATCCCTGACTTGAGGTTATTTCAACAGTCTCGTATCTTTAATCTTTTACTGGATTTCATTTTCTTTTCTGAAGTGCAGATTCTCACAAAGTCTTGACTAAGTTAGTCCAGTGGGAGTTTTTAATGTAATCATCTCCTGCCAGAACTGAGTTTTCTTGGCACCATATGTGTGACCCTTGATTTGCCCAACGTTGTAATTTTCCTTACGTAATCACCTGCATTTTCTGATTGCAGATGGTGTTGCTAGCTGTGGAAACAACTGCTTGTCTTGTGCTTCTTGCAGTGGAATTCCCACAGCAATCAATTTTTCAGTGTCCCTTTCAATAGTTGAACAATTGCTGAAATATTTAACCATGTGGCAGAACATTACTTTTACCTGCCTTTTATTCCCCATTCTTCTGATTGACGTGTTTAATTGTACATATATTTAATTTAAAGTAAACCTAAGTGTTTATCTGCAACAGTTCCTTGTTGAAATACGGCCTTCAGCCCAATTGTTTTTTCTATTTAAATTTTCACCTGACCTAACAACTGCAGTCAGAGTGGCAAGGTTTCAGAGTAAGTTCCTTGTTCTCCAGCTAGACCCTAGGATTGGATCCCTGGCTACGGAATACAGTAAGAAGGTCAGATTAAAACCTTAATAACATCTATAGATTAAACACCATCAAGATGGATGTGAAGTGCTTCCAGGTTGAGAGGTAAGACTTTTGGTTATGGCTCAACATGTAAGACTTCAAAATGATAGAAAAATGAGTATCTGAGTGTCTTTGTAGGTTTTTTGAAGATAATAACCTACTACCAGCTTTAGGGTTTGGGTTTTGCAAAAGCTTTGGTACATGTGGTGAACTCTTGTCAATAATTATCGTCTTTCAGAGTGCTGATGATGAGGGTCCAGAGGCACACGTTGGTTTTGATTTTAGTGCAGCCTTTGACCGTGTGAATCATCAAGCTAATATTATTTGGAATTGGTGGATTTTCTTTTTTAATAGTTTAATGAACTGTTAATAGGCAGAACCCAAAGGGTCCCAGTTATTGGTTAGTATGATAGCTTTCGTATTCTAATTTCCATTGTTCCTAAGCACAGTGTTCATGGACCTTTGCTGTTCATTTTTAACATATTGCAAAGTCTTGAAAACAAACATATTGCTTATGCCAGTGATGTTACTCTTCTAGCTGCTGTTCCTTCTCTGCTCCTTAGGTTTGTTGCTGCAGAATCCTTGAATAGAGCCCTGGAAAGTTAATCGTGCTTGAAATAGGCTTTATGGCATGAAGTTTAGCCTTTCTAAAACTTAAAGCATGATACTCAGTCAGTCTAGAGTACTTTTGCCTTTGCATCCTGATTTATATTTAAATGGTGTGGTTTTAAATGCCGTGACTCTTTTAAGATTTTAGGTGCAACTTTTGATAAGAAATTGACTTTTGATAAGCAATTATTTAGTATTGCTTCCTCTTTTTCTCAGAAACTTTGTATCTTGAACTTGGTATGCATACATACCAGAAATGTTTTAGAATGTTTCGGGATAAAGCTGTTATGTATATTTAAGTGTTTTCACTCTTTTCTTCCTCCTTATTTTGAGTACTGCTCTTTAGTGTAGTCTTCGGGTGCTGACTCTCATCTCAAACTCTTAGATAGAGTCATGTCATCAGCCAAGTTTACTTTGCCCATCTTTACTTTGACTTGTGGCATAGACGTGAAGGGATCTCTTTTTGTTGCATGAAATGTATTACAACGACAAACATCTTCTGCATTATTCTTTACATAACCTAGCTGTTTTTGTCTACAACACTAGGCAAGCTGGTGCTGCAAACAATGTGTCGTTTTCTGGTATCAAGTTTAATACGTCTTAGTTTGCTAGCAGTTTCATCTTGGCTACAAGTAAAATGTGGAATAGTCTGTCTTGTTAAGTTGTGAAATCTCGTCTCCAATGTTTAAACGAGGAACAAATTCATTCCTGCTCTCTGCTGACGTCTTCTGAATTCATGTGTATTGGTTTTATTTTTTGTTCCCTCATATTTATTTATTTATCACCTTTTCATATGATTGCCTCTTCCAGCAGGCTGATTTTTCCTTGCAGCCCTATTGGGTTTCTAGTATGTTGATTCTGTCTATAAGGATTTTCAGCTGAAGATTTAAAGAGAAAGAAAGAAGAAAGATATAAGAACAATGGTCCATAGAAAACAATGGTCCATAGAACAGATGAGGACACAAATTGACAGATGTACTTTGAACTGAGTTACTTTGGTATAAAATAACAGACTTAGCCTGGTCCATGACATGATCCGTAAATAACATGCAATTACTTACTTGCAAAGAACAACAAAATTAATATGCCAAATGCTTAGTTACGATTCATCAAAACTTGTAGGAAAGGTCCAGGCAATATTAAATAAAGGAAAAATCAGAAAATTAGTGTTGAAGGCTTTTAAACAAACAAACTTTGTCTACCTCATTCCTCTGTACAAATCCTATGTTGCATCAGAAACATTCCTCAAGATTAAAAGATAATTAAACTGGATCTTTCAAAAGGACTAAAAAGCAGGTGACATAAATGTAGAATCATCTATACATGATGAAAAGGGACACTTGATAATAATACAGAAAAAAAGCTTTAAAAACAAACTTGAGGGACATTATACACATGGAGATGTACTTGCAGATCAGACCAACTTAATTTTAATAATTCGCTTGAGGCACAACATGCTCATAATGTTAAACGTACTGAAGTTTATAGGAAACTCACTTTGGTGTGTATGTTGACCGTGTAGTGCGTTTGTCACACGTAGCCATATTATGACTATTTATCACATCACCGTGATTCATATACAATCAGAAAGCTACAAACGTCCTTTAATATCCAATTCACTCTACCTCGGAAGTAATATATTTTCATATATGTTACCGAAGGGTAATTTTAGTTGATAATAAGTCCACCGTCCGTGGGGTCGAACCAGCGACGGACGAGGAATCAGGACTACAGTGACACACTAACCAGTCGGCCACAAGAGAGGGTATAAGTGAATACCATCTCCCATCAACCCACACCCGTCGAACTCAGGTGTTTTGCGTTTGGAGACGATATCCACCCACCTCTGCCATGTGACTAAATAGTCATAATGTGGCCACGTAGCCACAAAACGACTACAGTCAACATGGCAGAGGTGGGTGGATATCGCTCTCAAAACGCAAAACACCTGAGTTCGACGGGTGGGTTGATGGGAGATGGTATTCACTTATACCCTCTCTTGGCCGACTGGGAGTGTGTCACTGGTCCGTCGCTGGTCTGACCCACGGACGGTGGACTTATTATCAACTAAAATTCCTCTATGTATATTACTTCCGAGGTAGAGAGAATTGATATTAAAGGACGTTTGTAGTTGATTACTATAGTCATATGATATATATATATATATATATATATATATATATATATATATACGGGATATATGGACTTATATATCAACTATATATATATATATATATATAATATATATATATATAAATATATATATATATATATATATATATATATATATATATATATATATATATATATATATATATATATATATATATATATATATATATATATATATATATATATATATATATATATATATATATATATATATATATATATATATATATATATATATATATATATATATATATATATATATATATATATATATATATATATATATATATATATATATATATATATATATATATATATATATATATATATATATATATATATATATATATATATATATATATATATATATATATATATATATATATATATATATATATATATATATATATATATATATATATATATATATATATATATATATATATATATATATATATATATATATATATATATATATATATATATATATATATATATATATATATATATATATATATATATATATATATATATATATATATATATATATATATATATATATATATATATATATATATTATTATGATTAGCAAGAACCCGTTAGCAAATTGCCTCCCCCCTTTTTTTTGTTGTTTGTTTTGTTGTTTTCATTTACTGCAAACCGCTCGATCGATAGACACATCTGTCTATCGAGACTTCGCACGGTCAGAATACAAGGGTTTAAAACGGATTAAGGCCACTCCCTTTAAGCAGATCTTTCTTCGAGGCAAAAGTGATCTCTGTCTGGTCGTTTTCTTACAGGCAAAACTCCCCCTGTGGGCATCAGCTGGAAATGATTCAACCCCATATGCTGGAAGTGCCCCCTGCCCCATAGGAGGACATAAAAGCAGAAATCCACGAGGCCCTGTCTCACACGCGCTCTGGAAGACAGGGGGTGAAAAAGTCCAAAACACCTGCCCCTGGCAGTGCCCTTAGCTAACCACATGGCCCTTTTCAAAGTATACTTTCTCCTCGTGCCCTTCGACCGCAAGCCACGTGTTCGCTCCACCGTTGACCTGCCTGATGTCCACATGCCATTGCCCGGCCCTTCATGAAATTCCCACGCATTGCCCTTTTACGTGAAGCCCGCATCCTAACATGTGAAGAAACTCGCCCTCGGAAATCGCAAGTCATCCACGGACCCAGCTTTACGATAATGTGCTCTGGAAGACCTCCATTCAGTCACGCTTTTGTCTCGTAACATTTACTTAAATTGTGAGCCAGTAATCACCGAATCTCTTGTCAAATGTCTGTGCTCCGTGAATGTCAGCAGTGCTAAGCTATCATTAATTCATCGAAGCCCCTTGGCACCCTCAGTGCACCTTCGAATTCATTAATCCTTTGTCTATTGTCATTACTGGCGTATAATGTGCATATCTCTCATTTCAGAGGGACCCTATATCATGGAAGCTTCTTGGACTGTGTCTGAAATTCCCCAGTTTCATTCATCCCGTAGGAATCTCCTCCAGGATCAATAATCTACTAGCATTCCTCTTTCCCGTACTAACGTTATTTATGTAAATACACTCCTGCAAGTTTGCCCCGTGTTTTACGTAATATCTTCCTCAGTAACAAGAGCCTTACGCTCATATGAAATTCCCCTTTGTTTTCCTCTTTTTTATGTTTCCCTGGACCCTTAAATTGTTGCTACTTGTCTCACAGACAATATATCAAACTAAATCGAAAAAACGTAAATATATATATACACACACACACACACACACACACACACATATATATATATATATATATATATATATATATATATATATATATATATATATATATATATATATATATATATATATATATATATATATATATATATATATATATATATATATATATATATATATATATATATATATATATATATATATATATATATATATATATATATATATATATATATATATATATATATATATATATATATATATATATATATATATATATATATATATATATATATATATATATATATATATATATATATATATATATATATATATATATATATATATATATATATATATATATATATATATATATATATATATATATATATATATATATATATATATATATATATATATATATATATATATATATATATATATATATATATATATATATATATATATATATATATATATATATATATATATATATATATATATATATATATATATATATATATATATATATATATATATATATATATATATATATATATATATATATATATATATATATATATATATATATATATATATATATATATATATATATATATATATATATATATATATATATATATATATATATATATATATATATATATATATATATATATATATATATATATATATATATATATATATATATATATATATATATATATATATATATATATATATATATATATATATATATATATATATATATATATATATATATATATATATATATATATATATATATATATATATATATATATATATATATATATATATATATATATATATATATATATATATATATATATATATATATATATATATATATATATATATATATATATATATATATATATATATATATATATATATGTATGTATATATATATATATATATATATATATATATATATATATATATATATATATATATATATATATATATATATATATATATATATATATATATATATATGAATGCATGAGGATGTGTTCCCAGAAATAATTCCCAACTTACATCTGGCCAAACCCTGGTCTTTCCAATAAGAGGCCAGGCATTACCAGTTAACCCACACAGGTCTTAAAAGAAGTTGGAACCTAAATACACCCGTGCCTGAGGCTTCCCTGGGCAGGCTGCCACTTAATATACTCGTGAATTTTAACCAACTACCTGACCCAGCAGCGAGTCAACTGGTAGCAATTTATTCAGATTACCCCTTCATCGTGAATATGATAGAAATAACAAACACTTGAGCACGTGCTTCACAGGAATAAATTTCTGACTCACATCAGGACTGAACCCCGGTCTTTCAAATGAGAGGCCACAGTACTACCAATTAACCTGCGCAGGTCATAAAAGAAGTTGGAACCTAGGTACTCCCATGCCTGAGGTTTTTCAGAAGTTGGGTACAACTTGCTGATATGTTAGGCTGCAGCTTGCCTAGGGAAAAACCTCAGGTATGGGTGTAATTAAGTTCCCACTTCTTTTATGGCCTTTGAAGATCGATTGGTAACGCCCTGGCCTCTCATTTGCAAGACTAAGGTTCGGTCCTGACATGAGTCAGAAATATAGTTCTGTGAAACACGTGCTAGTGTGTTCATTATTTCTATCGTATTCTCGATAAAGGAGTAATTCAAACGAAATGCTACCAATTGACTTGCTGCTGGGTCTGGAAGTAAAATTTACTGGTATGTTAGGTGGCAGCCTGCCCGGGAAAAACCTCAGGTAGGGGTGCCCTTAGCTTCCAACTCTCTGACGTGTGCAGATCAATTGGTAATGTTCTGGCCTCTCATTTGAAAAACCGGTCTTGGTCTTGAAGTGAGTCAGAAATTTATATATAAATTGTACAGACAATTTGAAATTCCTGGAAAGGTATTCTGTTTATATCCGTTTATGAAAAAGCCGACGTTTCGTATCGCTTGATACATTTTCCAGGCTGAAAATGTATACATAATGTAAGGAGTATATAAAACATTTACTTATTAATGCCATGTTTACATCTAAAACAGAACAGAGAGGGAAAAGACAAACAAGTGAAAGACAGGGGGCACAAGACACCTACCACAGTGGTAGCACAAGGCAAACTGGCAAGGAGGACGAAAAAAGTGGAAAAGATACACAAGGTCAAAACAGAAATTATTACGCGATGAACAGCTATGTTGATGATGATTGGTGGTTGAGAGTAGGAACAGTCAGTTTAATCATTATGGATTCGAGGGTGGTTTTTAGTTCCTCTGTACTTCGTGTTCTTCCCAAGATACTAAAGTCTTTAGCATCTATATGTGTTTTACATGTTTTGTAATGATTCCTTACGTTCGACTGATCAGGATTTGATAATTAGCTTCCCGTTCTATAACTGACCCGCTGATGAGAGGAAATTCGGATCTTCAGCAGCCTTTTGGTATATCCGATGCATGTGCCCAGATTACATCTGGGACAGGTATATTTATGAATTACATTAGATGTGAAGAGGGGTCTGAACTTGTCCTTAGAAATGGAAATAGGGATCCAATAGTTTGGGGATTCATCGTCCGATGGACTTGAAATTTTGCATGGTTACTTAGTCCCAGTGACATTACAACCTTAAATGATCAGTAGGTCAGCAGTGACCTCTAGTGACCCTACATTGATTTCTCCCAATGTCTCAGGATTTGTATGAATCTCTTCGGATTTTTCATACCTTCTTTGACTCGATAGAATAAGTTAATAACTCTACAGATTTTTTACACTTTCTTTGGCTTAACAGGATATCACGTTCAAATGTTTTTAGTTACAATCATAAATCGGTTACAATTTCTGTCAAAAATAAAAAGCATAAAATAAAAAATATAAAAAATTCAAAACACGCTTTTATTATAATGTACTAAAAAGTAAATCATAATTTTTTGAGACACACCAGGATTTTCTTACCATTAATCATGTCCACAAAAATAAAAGTGTCGGCCTCAAACATGGAAGGAAATGATGCAAGAAGTAAGAAAATATATTTCTTTTCTTGTAGCATTTCCTTCCATGTTTGGAGCCCACGCTTTTATTTTTGTGGACATGATTAATGATAAGAAAATCCTGGTGTCTCAAAAAATTATTTACTTTTTAGTGCATTTTAATAAAAGCATGTTTTAAATTATTATTTTTTATTTTTTTATTTCTCCTTCCTTAGCCACAATATTCTACCTCCTGTTTCCTTTCTTCTCCTTCCTACCGAAGAGGAGGACTTCCATACACCATTGGCAACCACCTTCCATATTACTTCAGTAGCTCTCGTTGCCCCTGGATTTGGTGCCATTTTTTTATAAGGATTTCAACACATTTTTTGGAGGGGAGTGGTTGGGGAGGGGATGAGTGACTGTACCGTGACTGCAATGATAATATGCACACCTCTTCACTTTTCGTATGACAAGTTGTCAGTTTGATAAAACTGGATGTCCAGAGGCGTGAATGGGCAACACTATGATCTCCTTTTCTTAGAATTCTGCTGAGCTAAGCTTCGAAGAGACCTTTTTCGTTTAACCCATTAATGCCCATAATTATCTACTGAAGAATTTCTTTAGAAATATTTAAATTTGGTCTAAATAGCAAGTTTTTGCCATTGAAACTAAAATTTTATGTGTAAATATAAATTTTTGAGTGGCAGGATTTCCTGCCACCGGGCAGTGGAGTTAACATATTTGCGCAATTTTTTATAATTTCATATGTAATAGTCAGATAAAAGTAGTAAATTATATCCTGCAGCCTAAGGACAATTGCTTTATGATCAAACGTTCTGAAACAGAGTAACATTCATTAATGTTAGCAGTTATTTTCAGTTGGGGCTCAAAAGTTTTAAATAACTTGCCCACCTCATCTATTTACGAAACTCTTTATTTAAACCGGTGGTTACAAGTTAAGCTCACTCGTAGGCTATATTGTCCAGCCTGCTTGAAAATTTGTTAATTATATATATATATTATATATATATATATATATATATATATATATATATATATATATATATATATATATATATATATATATATATATATATATATACATATACTGTACATGATATACCTTTGCATGGGTAGTTTTCTTGCCTCATGAAATGGAAATGAGCAAAATTGTCAAACCACAAGATCAAAACTAATATGAATTAGTCAGTGATTTTCCATATTTGATATTATGACTTAGCTGAAAACACTTTTTTTCCCCATCAGCTTCAATAGTAAATCCTGATGAAATAAGTCTCTCTCATTATATTATTCAGAAACCTTTTGGGTGCAATAGAAATGCAGACACTTGTAGAGAAATGCTGTTCTGACTCACGCACGACATATAGAATTTGGTTGGTCACCTTTCATGATCCAATGTTGCTGACCATTGTATCTAATTTGTTGTTTGTAAATCTGATTCAAACCTTTTAGGACCAGGTACCATGTGGCAAATACCATACGCTTTCATTATGGCAATGGCTCCATGCTTAGTGAAGTCCAAAACGCTAATGCCATTCCCTAATTTCCAAAATAGCATCCAAGCATTTGCAACTTGTGCATTGATGCACCAAGCAAATAAGGACCACCACCGTTTTTGAACCGGATTCTGATTCTGTAACCAGAAACTTGTTGATCAACACCAGCCAAACGGTGGTTAAAACCATAACAGCATTAGGCATATCAACATCAGTATGATTTTTTTCTCAGCTTTACTCCAATGTTTGGTTTTTTGTTTTGGACAACGTCTAAGTTTGTTGGGTGCCACACAAATAACTATTGTCTTTCTACTTCACAACAGACACATTCAGTGAAAGCTTCTTGCATGTAACCCCGCTGGGAAGCGCGGGAATGAGAATAAGCTATCAAAAGCAATATGCTGGCTAGCTTGGAGATTTAACTTACCTGCAAAAGACATATAACCACACCTGGACCTTGTCCACGTCCAGCGTCAGGAATATGTGTATGGGAGCCGCTGTTTGGCTTTGCATAAAGAAGTGAACTGTCATAAGTAGAATTGTTTATCTCCAAGCTTCCCATAGTAGGAGACCATCATTTCACTATTTATTGATATTTTGAAGTGCAGCCTTTACTGGTGTGTTGGAAAAGGGAACGAACCTTGAAGAATCCGCCTTGTGTCATCTTCTCGTGCTTAGAAAGTCAGTATTCATGAATTCGTATTTCCTGTAGATCATCGTGTCTTATCAACAGACAAGACTGTCCACAAGGTCGAAACAAAACATTCCAGCATCAGTGTTTAAGGTTGATAAGATACAATAATCTGTAGGAAATTAGTACTAATTCATGAATACTGACTTCCTAAGCATTATTTCGCAGATTTCCTTAACTGCACATTTTACACTCAAACCCGGTAACTTCAACAACAAAAACTTTACGATCACTTTCTTAACGATATTAGAATATGGAGACTTTATGCTCAAGAAAAATACCTGCTTCCCACTCCTCCTTCCTGTTCCCATGAGCCCACACCGGATTCGTGTTCGCTCTCTGGATGGCTAAGGGAACAGACTTTAGTGCACGATAGTACATTAATGGATAAATGTCAAAATATTGAATAAAAGACAATAAAGTTTGCTACTGCTTTTCCGTTTTTATAACACTGTTCTGATTTTTGTTCATTTAAAGGGGTTGTTCGCTTTATTGGATGGCTAATATAACATACTTTATATATATATATATATATATATATATAAATAATGGATAAATATCAAAATATTGAATAAATACAATAAATAAAAATATTTGCCTATTATTTATATATATTTATAACATATTCTGATTTATATATCATATAAATATATTGTTATATATATTTTATTATATATATATATATAATATATATATATATATATATATATATATATATATATATATATATATATATATATATATATATATATATATATATATATATATATATATATATATATATTATATATATATATATATATATATATATATATATATATATATACATACATACATATATAAATTATATATATATATATATATATATATATATATATATATATATAATATATATATATATATATATATATATATATATATATACATATATATATATATAATATATATATATATATATATATATAAAAAGAAGAATATATATATATATATATATATATATATATATATATATATATATATATATATATATATATATATATATATATATATATATATATATATATATATATATATATATTATACCTGAAAGTGGTTGCACTTTCATATGTGTTCAAATGTGCAAACTAATATGCTCATGTACATATATATGAGTTTATAAGAGTCTATTATTGCAAGTTTGCATGTTAATGAAGGAGTGTTAAGCTATACATACGCAAAGATTTTTATGAAATTACTATATCAAAATATTAAGTAAAGAATCCGGACAGGTCGAACATCTGTTTACACCAATGCCCAGTGGCAGGAAATCCTGCCACACTAAAATTTTTTGTTCTTGTCTACTTTCAAAATAATGTGACAGCATTCACTGTTGTATAATTCAAGAGGTTCAACCTTAGGGCATTGGATTCAACCATATTTATTTTTAAAAGAATATAGTAAGAAGAAGACTTACGCTTTTTACAAGGCGATGATGCTACTGATTCTGACCTCTTCACTCACTAAAGTTTAAAATAACAATAGGTTTATATTTGGAGTCCTACGAGGATATGGCTTAGTCAGTAACGAGAATAGACATGTTTGTTGATATCCTATTAGTAGTGATTCTCTGAACTTCCTAATATTTTGTATAAACCTGTTTAAACTTGTTGGTAGGATTTCCTGCCGCTGGGCAGTAATGGGTTAAATGAAACTGACTGAACTCTTCCTCTATCGGTCTATACAAATAGAAAGATTTGTAGCCAAAAGGGAGAAGATTAGTTTGATAAATGATAAAGGAAATGCAAAGACTATTAGAATCAGTTGATCTCTTGTTTTTACTCTGACTGTGGAAATATATTTTGAATGGATGACACTAGTTCTGAATCATAGTTATGAGATAATGCTTAATCGTAAATGTGTGATTATTAGAGAGAATGCAAAATTGTTGTTGTGAGATTTGATGCTGGTTCTTGTAAGATATCATCTGCTTTATTAAAGATAAAGCTGAAACTTTATGCTGCTCTGGTTTCCCTTTTTTATGAGGTTATAGAAATGAAATAATCCTTCGATATAGTGAGTACGCAGATCTTGCCTTATGGAAAAAGAATTAGACAACACAAAGGCATCTTTCAAGTCCCTTTTTCCAGAAATACGGAATGGAACGTCAAGTAAAATCAGTGTATGATTTAGGTAGGGGTGATATTATATAACTTAGAAGGGTATGATTCTTTACAATTTAAGTGGGTGTGATATTTCATAATTTAAGTGGGCCTGAGGTATTCTGGCGGCAGTCACTTTCTGAAAAATTATTAAAAAGATTTTTGCTGGTCAAGAAAAAAGGTAGAGAAATATTGCAACGGTTAATTTGTAATACAAAGTAATTAGCCTGAAAATTAATGGACGATTACACTGAAATATACTGAGACTGACTGACTGCAAATTACCTAACGTTATGATTACTACGGTCCCTGAGACCAAAAGAGGAGATATATATTGAGGGTTGATAAAAGTTCATTCGATCCAGGTAATGTTGAACTTAAGATGATAAATCTTATTAGAAATGACAAATTTAAAGATTCCCTGTCTTTCCAACCTTTTCTCCCACCATTTTCCTTTCCCTAGTCTCCCCGCCCCCGCCACCCACCCACCCCCCCTCAACCTACTCGCCTCATAAAAGGGGTCTCAGGTCATCTTCCATCCTATACCGACTGCCTCTGCTGCGCCCTCTTGCCATATTCGAGCAGAAACTGTATTCAGTTCACGCGGCACTGGAGAAAATCGCTATTTGGCCCCGTCCTCAAAATTTTATCGACTGCAGTCAGTACATTCCGCATAAATAACTAGTAAAATACGAGAAGACTACTTGAAGAATATAATTTTTACGCTTTAAACGGCAGACCTGATGTATAAACGGAGTTTCTTCTCCTAACTGTTCTTCATTAAGGAAACAAAACTTCATCATTGAATTTATATTTCCTGATAATTTTTAAGCTATAGGTAAGCTTGAGCATTAAATAATATAGAAGGCAAAAGAGAGACGGTGGTTTCCTTTTTTTGTTTTTTGTTCTCATATCAGTTTGATCAGACGATAGATACTATTCATATATGTCAAGGATTGTTGAGAGGAAAGGTTCCTTACGCTTTCTTATCTAATTCCTAATTCTTGTTAACCTCTTATTCCATTCACTGATGATCAGTGGATATTTGGTGGCGATCACTTTTTGTCTGCCTGTCCCTGTAAAATTAAGATTCGACAGAAGTAACCTATGCGTTACGAGTAGTATTATTTTACCTGTGTATTATATGCACATCTGTATTAAGAGCTTTTAGTCCTTCTCATTTTCAAGTGGAGTTTTTGTCAGAGGACATATTCACACACTCTCTAGAACCTCCATCTGCAGGTCAAGGTCAGCGGTAGAATTGTTCATGAAATATCTCCATAATGTAACAGTTTCTGGAAGATCCAACTTCTTTTCATATTGTCTTTTAGCTATTTTTTCATATAGTTCCTGGATGCTGATGATTAGTCGCTTGCAGATAATTGTAGCTGATGCTGAGAGAGAGAGAGAGAGAGAGAGAGAGAGAGAGAGAGAGAGAGAGAGAGAGAGAGAGAGAGAGAGAGAGAATTGTCCATAATTTTGTTTCTAGAGAATTTAAAATTTAGATAATGATATGAAAAGACTATGAGACTGGCCAAAGTTAAGCGTAAGGGAAGTTATTGTAGAAAACCAAGGTCGCGAAAACTGAGTTTATTTGTCCCATAAAAAAGTTTTAGGGAGTGTCAAGTACAAGTTAGATGTAGTGTATGACGAAGGAAAGTTTCTGGTACACAAAGGGCAGAGGATTTTGCAAAAAAAAAAAAAAAATTTAGCGTTCACTTCTCTGTTGGATTTTGATAATGAAAGATAAAGTCCTTTTAGCATTTGGGAAAAAAAATTAATGCTAACATTAATAGTAGAAGAACTGGATCACATATTTATAATTATAGTTATTCCGTTCTTAGTAAACTGTCAAGTAAAAGTTTTATGATTAACGTATTACTGACTAGGGTAGGGACTTACGTAGGAAGAGCATCAAAGTCATTAGGTTCTCTTTGCTGGAAGACATTATCACACATCACAATTCTTAAAGACGTATTTCCTTTTCTTGGGAATAAGTGCTATTTGGCTGGAAATGTTTTAAACGCGTAAATTACAGTATCTATTTTGTACTGTACATAAAATGTTGTTCATTGTTTTAGACTGACAACTCATGCTTTCATCCCTGACGCAGGCAGTTCTGCTTGTTTTAGTATAGTATATTAGTAATTCTGTTTTATTAGAATTGGGAATGCGAAGATATATCCATATGGTTTGACTGTCTGTGGCGTTCAGTCTTGATAAAAAATCAAGGCAGTCATCAGACAAATATTGACACGAACTCTAGGTATATCTGTACCCAAGCAAGGTGTCAATGTCTACATTCGGACTAAACGATAAAGTCAGCGTTGAGACGTTTGTTTTCACGTTTTAGTTAGATAGGGAAAGTATCATTCTAGTATGCACCTCTTCCTAACTGTCTCCATCATTTGTAAAGGGGCTGCGAACCAAAGGGCATAGAGAATATGTAAAGAATGTCACTTCATTTATTTCATGAAAACAGTAACTTAAAAGAGCTTTAGCCCTGACTCAGTTTACTTGGAAAAACGAAATTTATACATCGAACAATAACACCATACAAATAGTAAGCAGATGAAAGAATAATGAAAGTTAAGAAATTTATCTCCAGCATTTCTCAATCTTACAACAAGATCTCACAATTACATGATATATCCAAATAATTTTACGTTACAGCATATTTATAGGGAGAGATCAGAACTGAAGGGAAGCCATGGCAATTTTCTTTCTTCAAGGCATATTTCACAGTAAGAAATGAACCTTCATCCTCCATGCAAAATATTCATTAGTGAAGAAACTTTCATTTTTCCATCAATAATTACGTCATTTAGGAATAATCAAGACATAGTACCCAAAAATGGTTTAAGGGAAAAAAAAAACATTACATTCTACGTAAGAAATATGCGGTTTACACAATACATTTAACATTAAAAACCTTAGTTGTTTAATATCTCTTAACACTCGGCAGTCGGCTCATATTGACAATGGAAATTGCAGATTAATCATCTCAAGCTGAAACTCAAAACCAGAGGGCAACTCGCTTGAGGTGGGTTCTCTTCCCTGCTGTACTCCTAAAATTTCAAAAGATTCCAGTTACAGCAGGGGGCTTGAAGGTGCGTCAGTTAGGCTATATGCCTGGTGAATTATAAATAACTAGGTACTCACTCCGGACGACTATAATAGTGTGCGATTCATTACCATTCAACATTCAGGTGTAATTACAATTCTGTAGATAAGCTGCATTTCATCTGTTAAAAGGGAAAACCCACAGTCAAATGTATGTCCTGAGTGTATGCCTATGTTACAGACGATCATTAAGGATTTGTAACGCAACACATATAAGATGCATTATCATTTATGCACATTTGAGACAAGTAAACGAGCAACCGTATATCAACCGCCTCGGTAGTTGGCGGCATAGGCATAGGAGGTGGGATTTATTTGGGGGGCAACACCAAATTTGCCCGAATTTCAGAAACCCCCCCGAGTTTTTTCAGATTGCCATATATCTGTGTAATTAACACCAAACAGCCTTTAAATTATGTACAGTAGGTACGAATTTGAAGAAGTTTAGCAAAACCATGTAGATACTATTCTATTCTTCATTCAGAGTGTTCATGCATAAAAGTACCAAAACTTTCTCAAATACGATAACATGCAGGGGTAACTTTTAATCTTACGCAACTTATAAAGGAGCATAGTATCAACAGATTATTTTTACATTATTTTTCATGATATATGGCATGAATAACAGATCACCAACTGCATGTAGAAAAGATATAAAAATACAAATGAAAATCTGTATTACACTGGTACAGGATACAGAAGTCCTAATGCTGAGAGCCAATCTTGGCCCATAGTAGATCTAAGGTAGGTTTTGAGTCTTCTCAAGCATGAGAATGACCTCTCTGCTGAACAAGATGCTGCAGGTATAGTTGCCAGGGTTCTTGCCACCTCACTGAAGTGTGGCAAAGTTTAACACAGAGAATTTGACTGGAGATAGTTTACCACTGTATTTGCAGTTTTCAACTCCATGCCTTCCAGATTGTGAAAAACGGCAGTTTCAGCCATAAGGATGTCTTGATCCACATTGTAGAATTCAGGCACTACCTTAAACTATCCTCTGCTGCTTTGCCTAATACTACATCTGCCAGGGATGTCAGGATACGTGTATCCGTGCTAGCAAATCTCTCCCATTTCAGTGAGAACTCTGTCTAGAGCATCATAGTATATACAATCCTGGCTCTCTGATGGTCTGTAAAGGAGATAGGTTCTTCAGGAGTCTTCCTGAGAGAGCTTGCAGCCTGTTGGATGGTTTCTTTTGGCGTTTTGTAGTTTCAACCTCCTCAATGTCTGGTGCCATTTCAATGATCTTTGTAGCGTTTTTTTTTTTTTGGCTTTTTCCCAGGTAAGAGAAAACATATCTTCATCCCTGCACTTGTTTAGGGTTTCCATTGTAGCATCGCAAGTGACCTTTGCAGCCATCACATCAACCTCATGACCCAAGGTATTTGTGTTGGAGAAGGTCACTTTTAAAGTATGCAAGCCAAGGATGAGCTGGAAGTCAAGCATAGCTTTGATTAATCGTAATTCATGTGCAATTATTTATTACCTGGTTAACTGACAAATACAGGTTTATTATAATTTTTATTCTTATTCTTGTTATTTTTTAAATTATAGCATTTTTTTCTTCCCCCGAATGCCCGAATATCCCAACCCATTTGCCCGAATTTTAGCAGATTCCCGAATCCAGGGTGGGCAGTTGGCGCCCCCTGCCCCACTCCTACGCCTATGGTTGGCGATTAATAAAGCCCAGCCACCCGAAATACGCAAGAGTAAAGCCCTAAACCCTATCTCTTCCCTATCTGTCTCTTGTGGCTGGGCTTTACCACCCCTTTTGTGATTTCATCACTTTTTTGCCAGTGATTCCTCCATAACTCCTGTTGGTTCTAATAACAGTTACATAAAAGAGAGCAGAAGTCTCAAAGATATTGGCCTATTGGATCTCGAATGGGGAGATAGAACTGCGCTCGAAAGATCAGCGGTTGAAGAAATCAGGTAAACGGAAATAAAAAACTCATTCGGAATCTCATATTTCGAACACACAGAAAAAGTGCAATAGCAACTGTTAATCCGAGGACTGCGGAACTCGACACACAAAGTACATGGTAGGAGTAGGAGGACTTTTTTCAAAGGTGGCATGTGACTGCCAATGGACGAATTAATGTATTATTCTCTGTCTGTCTGTCTCTGTCTGTCTGTCTGTCTCTCTCTCTCTGTCTGTCTGTCTGTCTCTCTCTCTCTCTCTCTCTCTCTCTGAGCCTACAGAGGTCATTACAGGGGCAAACGTTTAATGAGACAAGATCTCTCACACCGTTTTACTGCAGTGAACGTTATAGGGACGTGTTACAAACGAAGTCCCACTTATACACGCCGTTGATACAGACACACACACACACACCTGTCACACACACACATAAACAAACAAATCTTTCACTGGAACAAAGAATATGACATCATTCTATATTCACACGTGAACCATCGTTCACACGGCAGAAAGTGGGTCCAAAGAAAACCAGTGGTTGGGCTCATCAAACAATGAAATTAGAAGGGAAAAAACAGTTTTTCAACTACCCTCAGAATGAACAAGGTTTGTTCTTTGCATCGTCGATCTGACTCAAGTAGTTCAAATTGCAGATTAAACTGATAACTCATAGTTTTTTAACTTTAGTTCAACAGCATTTAATCCCAGAGAACAGGCCAAATTATCCCTTTTGCTAAAAAACGAATTTCAAAATCTTGTCAACGTCTTCCATTCTGAAAATACCACTTGCACTGTTCAGCCCAACTAAAGTAGTGTCGCGTAAATATAAAAAAATAAAAATACAAGACCAAAACGCTGTGAACATGAGTAATAATTTATCTCTTTACGATTATTAGGATCAGTCATAACTTTCCAAATGGGCGCCGTTTTGAGGGCGGCCGTCATCATGTTCACGGTCAGTGAATTGTCAAACACAAATTACAGTTTCAGTTTATTTATGGACGACGTCGTGCCGTGGATGACCAAACTGCGATGATATTAAAAACAAATACAAAATATGGAAAAGATATTTCCAGGACTGCAATGAACGTTATAGGGACGTGTTACAATCGAAGTCCCAATACAGATACAGACAACTACACTCAGACACACACTTCTTAACTCGAGAAAAGAAAAAAACCAAAAACTCGGTTCTGGAACTTCCAGACGACAGTAACATCGCTGCTTGGTCACCGGTCTTCTAACTACACCAAAGAAAATTTCTCATGTTACCAATCTTAAATAACAAATAACTGGTGCGTTCCAAAACATCCATACCAATTAAATAATCAGCTGATAAATAACTATCAGGAACAATAACAACACAGTGAGTAATCTTATAAAATGGGGAGATTTGTATATCTGCTGTAACTTCTCCCAACGTCTGTATCTCAGTTTTTGTTACCCCAAACAGAGACTTCCTACATTTTTTTAATTTTACTAGATTTTTCCATGCTTATGGCACTACTCCGAGCTATTGTTTTACATGACCCAGTATCAATTACAGCACTTCGCAAAACATTGTCAATTATACAAGAAATAACTAAAGATACAACCCCTGCATTCTCATTTGCTAAGTTTTGAATAAAGGTCTCTGCATAATTTTTGAGATTGCTCTCGAAAAAACTGATATTGTGGGCAGGACTTCATCAGACGAACTTCCTTCTTACACGCCCAGCAAGTCACCGGTGGAGGTTTATATTTACAATTGTCAGTAAAATGAGATGATGCATAGTATACATGACACCACTTTCTTTTCTGCTTAACACTACGATTAGCATTAGCTCTCTTAGCATTGATAGCACTTTCATCCTTATCAACATATTCTACCTTCTTAACAAAAGCCTGGCTAATAGAAGGTCGCTGCAGTGAAGACCAATAAATTTCTAGCTCTTCTGGAAATCTGTCGAAAGACATTTTCAAGTCTAGGAAGGTTTGCATTATTCAGAGATTTCCTTGGGAAAGTCTCTAACTAACAAATTCCTCACAGTTGAATGTAAATCCGGAACATCATCAAACACTTGCTTAATTGACGCATGTAAATTCATTACTTCAATAAAATATTCCCTTGGAGGTCGCGATCTGCCATACCTTTTGTTCGTCAATTCCAGGCATGCTGTATGGAAAGTTTGCTTACGTAATAATTTATTTCTGAGTTGAGTTTTCATTTGGTCCCACGAACATTTATCCAAGTCTAAGTCGTCAATGCTTAATAAAGCACTTTTAGTGTATTGGTCCACTTTTGCAAAAGCACCTCTCACCCTCCTTCTGTCGTTATCACCACAAAACAGTTCAACTTCTGTACACCAATTATTAAGCTTACCATGAGCAGCAATACCCTTCAAATCATCTGCACTATAATGTTAACATATCGTGATTTGATTTATCCATACCTGACAGAAAATAGCCGTCCTCTTCACTGACTTTCCCACTAATCAGTTTGGATTCTAATTTTCTCACCTTAGCTCGAAGGTCATCCAGTTCTGCCCTTAACTGTTCATCCGTGTCTAGCGTCTTGCTTTCTAGATTGACAGGTTCATCGTTTGCTCCGCTAAGCTGCTCCTCCATCGCCAATTTGATTGATCTGCTTCAGGGTCTCGACCACAAGTAAATTTAAGCACCACCTCATCTACGTTAAAATTCATTGTTCTCAAAACTGAAGCTAATTTACAACAAAATGACTTTTTTTTTTTTTTACCTTTCACCGTTTTGCAACTAAGTTTCGATAAGGAAGCCGATAGTTCACTAATGTTCATGTCATCAACAAACTTCTCGTATTCAGCCATCTTGGATGGATAAAATACGGTCATCAAAACACTTCAGCCACTGGTCACTTCACCAAAGACGCGAGAAAGATGAAATGCGCTGCCACCATGTGTCAGGTCTTCAATTGTCAAACACAATTTACAGTTTCAGTTTATTTATGTTCGGGCCGATGACCAGACGGCGATGATATTAAAAACAAATACAAAATATGGAAAAATATTTCCAGGAGCTCCAATGGGTGAGGGGTGTATCCTTCAAGGTAGATGTGGATGAACTCCAGGCTTCTTAACACGAGGAAAGAAACAAAAACTCGGTTCTGGAACTTCCAGACGACAGAAGCATCGCTGCTTGGTCACCGGTCTTCTAACTACCGTGATTTTGGGAAACTGGCAATTCCCTCTTTTTCCTCTGACAGTCAGGAAAAACATGAAGCCGAATGAAGCAACATGGTTAAGAGATTTCAACGTTTCTCTTGACTAAAAAATTTATAATTTTAGTCAAGGGAAAGGAATTCTTAAAAAAAAAATGAAAACATTCCACTGAGGGAAACAGTGTTTGTAAGTCAGAAGACGCGGGACACGAATTCATAAGCTATTTTTTTTCATTGGCCGTAAAATCGGGAAAAATCTTTTGATTCCATAATATCCAAACTACTCTGTCTGTCTGTCTGTCTGTCTGTCTATCTGTCTCTCTCTAAGCGCTATATGTCCCAATGTTAGGTACTTTTAAAAAAATACAAAAACTTTTCATAACATATTGTGTATGGTAGTTTTACCATTGGTGATCATCCTTTCCTTTGTCACTTTGTCACACACACACACTCATATGTTACTGTGCATTTCACAAATACACACACAGTGTAGGTGACTCACTGTTTCGCCGTGTTTAGTATACTAGCTCCTAAGGGGAT
>NC_089750.1:48871739-48874239 GCF_040412425.1 Macrobrachium rosenbergii | reverse complement strand
TCACTATTTTAGTTATCATGACATTTCTATCAAGATTGGCGTCACCAGCAATTTATTCTTAAGAACCTTACGGATTTCGTCCCTGGATTTCCTGGAAAAGGAAACTGAACTAATCCGTAAGCAGCTATCATTTATAAAGTACCCTGACCATATAACTGAGAAAGCGATCCATAAAGCTAACACAGTCTTCTACCGTCCCCCTCAAAACAAGAATAGAGACACCCAACAATAAAATAAAAATCCCACACCTGGACAAGATTAAGACATTGACACAGACACTTGGAAACGTTAACCCTTTTTGCTTTTACCTACCCAAAAGCTTTAGCCAAATCCCTGATTAACGTCCAACAAAAACCAGTCCCCAAAGACACAGGATTATACAAAATCTCTTGCCTCGACTTTGGCCAATCCTACATCGTTTTTACAGGTAAATCACTCCCTCAGAGATTAATGCAACATAAATGTTCAGTAAGGTATCGCCAACAGTGCTCAGCTATTTTCAACCACATAAATAACCATAATCTCAGAATAAACTGGAAATTGTCACATATAATTTATAGCAGCAATTGTCAGTTCAAAAGCCAGATGTAGAATCTTCACAAAGAAATACGATGAACCTCTCAAAAGGAGCTTGGGACTCAGATATTATAGATGAAATCTTCCTCCAACCAGCAATTAAGAAGATTAAGGAGAATTGTCAACTGGAGTGATGTAATGGTTGACCTCTGGATCTCTTGTTATAAATACTGCTTTTCTGTAACTCTTATCTCATTCTTTAAGATGGAATTCTGTTTTAAGAAAATATTGCACAGTCAATATATGTTTTAACAGAAAATATTGCATAGTCTACATATATATATAATATATACACTGTATATGTATATACATATATATATTTATATATATATATATATATATATATATATATATATATATATATATATATATATATATATATATATATATATATATATATATATATACATATATATATATACATATATATATATATATATACATGTGTGTGTGTGTGTGTGTGTGTGTGTGTGTGTGTATATATATATATATATATATATATATATATATATATATATATATATATATATATATATATATATATATATATGTATATATATATATATATATATATATATATATATATATATATATGCTGTGTGTGTGCATAAAGCTTTCGTCATATACACCGTGATATTTTTTATTTCACAAATATTATGCTACAAATGTCGCCTTATTTAAAATTCACTATCCTTCGGGAAGAACATACACCCAAGGGGATTTATAGATAAGTCTTTCGTCACCAGCGGGATTCAAACTGCCGCCAGGTTGAGTAACAACGAAAGTACTGTGTTTATGACCTCTCTGATGAAGCACTTTCCTTTTATAGTTACCTTTCTATGAAAGTTATTCCCGAGGTATAGTGAATTGAATATTAAACGAAATTTGTGGCCTAGTATTTGTTAATGTATGTGTGTTTTATATATATATATATATATATATATATATATATATATATATATATATATATATATATATATATATATATATATATAAAAATATATAGTTATACTAAAAATTTATTCATACTATTTGCGCGTTCGTAGGATGCATAATCATAATTTCTATATGTCCAGTGAACTTAGTAGGTGAATTCCGTCTTTTAAGGTAAGCGATGCTAAGAATCTACAGTACACTTAAGTCTTTTCTTTTCCAGACTGAATCTGGGAGCACAGAGTATCGTAAAATCGTTGGTAATATTTTCACTAGCACAGAAACCATTGGTACCACATTCTTGTTCAGAAGAGTAATTCAGACGCCTTTGCAAAACTGAGCAAGAAATAGTTTGGGAGTTCTGAGATGTTAACAACGGTCAGCGATCTTCACATTGATCGATGACGTCAGGCAATCGGTTTGCGTGTGGCAGATTTCCTGTAAATCCAAATTTAGTGGTCAATACGAATGATGAGACTTGCAGAGGTTCAAGGTCTTTGCATTTTCCTGCGAACATTGCTCCTGAAAAAAGTCTCGTCTTCATTATGGAACCGAATTTCGCTTGAATTATGATTTATGAAATTATGAGTTTTGTCTTCATGTCTGGTCATCGATGGCCCAATTAGACCGCACTGCTGGTGTTCACTTGAGTTCAATTCTACATAGCAACTTTCAAGATGTAAACTTTCTTAAGTCGTGGAATGTTTTCGTTCAGGCATGTTTATGAATAAAGTTACGCGAGGAAAAACAGTTTCTTTTACAAAAATAAAAATGTTTACCATGATTACCTGAAAGTTAATGAACGCATTTTTATTTTTGTAAGAGAGACTACTTTTCCCTCGTGACTTTATTCATAAATATGCCTGAATGAAAACATACACACACACACATACACACACAGACACACACATACACATATATATATATATATATATATATATATATATATATATATATATATATATATATGTACAGTGTGTATATGTATATG
>NC_089750.1:48846739-48866739 GCF_040412425.1 Macrobrachium rosenbergii | reverse complement strand
TCCGTCTTATGTGTTCCATGGCATGTTGATGGTACATTTCTGTGTTGGACATATATTTCTTTGAAAGATATGATAAATATGTGCATAGTTTTGCCCTTTTAGTGTCCATGGTGTGACCAGATTTATTTCTTTGGTAAATTTGGGTATCATGTTATGTAAATTCAACAGATGATTAGTTTTTTTAGTAAATGAGTTTTGATTTGGGTTATTATTTGTATTTTGATTGAGAAATTTATTTGATGCAGGAGATGTGCCTGCTTGAAGGATAAGCCTCTTCTTAAAGTAATTAGATCTCTGTAATATTTTAGAGGCAGCTGGCCTGCCTCTGCTAGGATAGAGACAGTTGGAGATGAGCGGAAGGCTCCTGTACATATACGTACTCCTCGTGATGTAAAAGCATCTAGAGATTTTAAAGTTGTTTCTGAGGCAGTTGAATAAATTGGACAGCTATAATTTATAATTGATAGTACTGTTGCATTGTATAACATTATCATTGTGTCTCGTCCTGCACCCCATTTGGTGTGTGAGATTTTCTTTAATAAAGTAAGGGCTTTAGATCCTTTGGCTTTGATATATTTGACATGATCTTTCCAATTTAAATGTTGGTCAAAAATTATACCCAAATATTTAACACTATTGCACATGTTTATCTCTTCATTATAAAGATATAACTTAATGGTTTGTTGTTTCAACCATCTTTTGTCTTTGTAGAAGACAATGCCATTTGTTTTATTTACCGACAACTTGAAGCCTACGGAATTGGTCCAAGTGGTTATATTTTTTGTTGCTATATTAAGCATTCTTTGAGCATGTCTCAAAGAATAACTTGAATAATAAATTACAAAATCATCCACATACAAACTATTTTGTACACCCTCAGGCAGGTTCAGTGTAATGTCATCTATTGCCAGGGCAAATAAGATGCAGCTCAAAAACACTGCCTTGGGGATACCCTCCTCTTGTACGTAGCAATTTGAATATGTATTTTCTATGCGTACTTGAAATGTACGATTTGTTAGAAAATTATTGATAAATATTGGAAGGTGACCTCGAATATTGGACCTGTGGAGTTTCTGCATAATATTGTATCTCCATGTGGTATCATATGCTTTTTCTATATCAAAGAAAATTTAGCCACTGTCAGCTTTTTTTTTTCAAATCCTTTTTAATAT
Source organism: Macrobrachium rosenbergii (assembly GCF_040412425.1). Taxonomy (NCBI): domain Eukaryota; kingdom Metazoa; phylum Arthropoda; class Malacostraca; order Decapoda; family Palaemonidae; genus Macrobrachium; species Macrobrachium rosenbergii. Next base: position 48,865,567 of record NC_089750.1, on the reverse strand, counting down.
GATCTTCTATTTGAGTTAATGGGTCTAGTGTAGATCTACCAGCTATTGATCCCGATTGGGTAGGTGATAAAATTGAGTGTTTTGTTATGACAATTGTTAATCTCAAACTAACCATTTTCTCCAACAGTTTGCACAAGCAACTTGTTAGAGATATTGGCCTCTAATTAGTGGGGTTGCTAGGTCTTTTCCTGGTTTACTGATGGGTATGATTATTGCATGTCTCCATTTAGTTGGGAAGACATGCGTTAGCCATATGTTATTATATAATTTTAATAAGAATTCTTTAGCTAGTGTGGCTAAATTCTGGATAATTTCAAAAGAAATCATATCATGCCCCGGAGCTGATGATCGACATGATTTTAGGGCAAAATTAAGTTCGTTCATATTAAATTCTTGGTTATAATCAAGGTCCTCATCAGTTTCAAAATTAAGTGTATGATTTATTTTTTTGTGTTCTAATTCTTTTGAAGTGTTCATCTAAATTAGAATAAGCACTAATATCTTCTATATGTTTGGCTTAATATATTTGAAATATCTTGTAGGTTATGATTTAGTTTGCCATTATAAAGTATTGGGCTTTTAGGTGGTCTTACATGTTTACCATTGATTTTACGGATTTTGTGCCATATTTCCTTAATTGAAGTATTTGGTGACAATTCCGATATATAATTTTTCCACGACTGAGCTTTTTCGAATATTATTGTTTTTCGAAATTTTGCATTATATTTATTGAAAAGTGGTTTAATGTGATCAATAGTTATACTTATAACTATTATCTTGTTTAGTTTGTTTATATTACAAGGGCCTTTATTAAGGGTGTTTAATCTGGACTTTAGTCTACTCAAATTACGTGCCAGTGTGTGTTTGGTTCGATTTAAGAGAGATAAATTATTAGACCACCATGGAACGGGGGATATATTAGGGTTGAAGAAGTTTTGGGGATGCATTTATCTGCAGCACTGATTACAAAACTGGAAAAGAAATCATTTGTGACATTATTGTTTTGATTTAATGGGAAGGGAGGGATATTTCTAGTTTGTAAATTGTATTTATCCCAGTCAGCTTTCAGTAAGTTATATTTTATGGGAAATGATTGTTTTTGGTTGTTCAAATAATTCAAAACAATTGGAAAGTGATCACTAGTATATGAGTCGTCTAGGACATTCCATTCCAGTCTTTCAATTAATTCCAGTGAACATAATGAAATATCTATTGAGGAGAAGGTTAAATGAGTTTTTGAGAAGTACGTTGTTGAATCACTTTCATTCAGGCAATGTAAATTCTGAACATTTATGCAATTCTCAATGTTTGAGCCGGCCAAGTTACTAGCATGTGCGCTGTCCCACAATGGTTTATGGGCATTAAAGTCGCCTACTATTAGTAGGGGCCATTTACATTATTTACTATTTGTGGCAAATCACTAAAGTTTGAGTTAAAATTTGGCTGATTATATAGATTTATTATAGAGACAATTTGATTGTCTGGCATATGCAATTTGATTGCAGTTATTTGATATGACAGTGATGTAATATTTAGGGGTTCATAAGTTGAATCTTTATGAACATATATAGCTGTTCTAGCTTGCCATCCACTATTGGTGAGTGGCAAGCTAATTTATAGTTTCTAAAGTCCTTAGGAGTTGTACCAATATGCTGTAGACATATGCAAACAGGTTTATGTTCCTTTAGTATTCTCTGATTTCACCTAGCTGAAGCCGAGTAGAAAATCCATTCATGTTCCACTGAATTATTTTATTGGTCATTGTTTGGGGGGATTGGCGTTAGATTTTGTAAGTTAATTGATGATTTAGCTACATCCCGTAACATTTTAAGAGAGTTTGTGTTGCTTTGTGGTTTCTTTGCAGCTAGGTTTGATTGCTGAATATTTGATGCATTGATCGGTTCTTCTTCATATTTCCTTATTAGGAAATCTATTTGAGTTTTGATCATGTTTTTCTTTAGTTTTAAGGATTCTGAGCATAGTTCGCCATCTTGATGGAATGTTAAAGGGCATTTTCGGAACCTAGTAAAGTTATTTATGAAATTTCGGGTTATATTTTCATTCTTGTTAGGTAAACGATTGTACGTAATAATGAAACACTCTTGACATCTGCAAGATAAATCATGTTCCGAGTGTTGAAGGAATGGTTCTAATCTCTGGGTCCCATCTATGCTCCCATTACTGGATGTTGTAATATTTTTGTTAGGAATTTCTGGTATAGGCATACTGGATCTTCGATGTGCTGGTACAAAATTTTGATTTGAATTTTTAGGTTTATTATTATTACTATTCTTTGGTCTTGTTGAGGGTTGATTTGATGTGGTTGTAATTTGATTAATTTTATGGGTTTTTGGTTTTTCAGTGGGATGTTTAATTGAAAGTTTCTGCATTGATTTCGGTGATGAGAGTGCAGAAGAGTTAGTTGATTTATCCATATTTGGGGAATCGTTATTTATATTTGTCTTGGATTGTGGAACACTATGGATTTCCACTTGTGATGCAGTTAATGTAATCTGTTTCTGATTAATGGGTGAGACTGGGATTTTGCTAGATCGATCTGTGAATGGAATGTTAGGTTTTTTTCCCTTAGGGGGAGTTCTGTCAATTACTTTCCTTTTTTGATTATGGTTATTTTTGTCAATTAAGTTTTCTGTGGATGATGTTAATGCATTATGAGTTTCCAGATCTGGACTATTAACCTCTGTTGATTTTTCCATATCATTGGAATTCGTTTCTGAATGATTAATTTCGCTTGTTACTGGGGAGGCCTGTTGTAGCTGTACTCTTGGGCTTTTATGAATAGTAGAGGAGGGGGAGAGGTGTGTCACATCTATTCTGTGTTGAGATTCTTTATTTTTATTATGAGTTGTTACAATATTTGAATATGAATGGAGTTTTGCTGGGTCATTGATTCCTCTCACCTTCAGTTCGAGTTTGGCTTCGTTAACGGGCATACCAGTTCTGTCCATTAACATTTGTAATTCTGTATAATATTGATAAAATATACAGTCTTTAGATTTAGCATGATGATTTAATTTGCAATTTACACATTTGAAGGTTTTGCATTTCCAATTTGTTGTGTGGTTTTCAGAACATACAGCGCATATAGCGTTATTTCTACATCTTTTGGTTGAATGGCCATATTTTTTGACAGTTAGAGCATTGGAGAGGTTTAGGGACAAAGGGGCGAACCTCTCTATTCAGTCCCAGAATTTTTATTTTTCGTGGTAGTTCCCGGTTTGTAAATTTTATTTTGACTATTTTAATATGTTTATTTGCATCCCTTCTACTTGGGACAGCATATAATTCCAAGTCATGTATGTTATTGTATCTTAGTTTAAGGGAGTCAATTAAGATTTGTTTTGATGGTAGCTCTTTTTCATCATTGTCTGGGAGCATTACTGTGCCTTGTGTATAATTAAGTGTTTCATGGCTGGTTACTGTTACTTTTATTTCATTTATGTTGGTTATTTGTAGAAAGGTTGTTGATTGGGCTTTGGTTGTTGTTTGTATTAGCCATTCATTGTTTTTGATATGTCTACATTCCATGTCTTGTGTGGGGTGTCTATTTAATAATTTGTTCTCTAAAATGGCTGGTGAGATCTGTTTTTCTGCTTTTAATATTAAAAATCTGGACCAATTGTCTGGTCCAAAAATATGTTCAAAATGAATTAGTGTTGGATTTAGTCGATAGTTATTTCTTTTTAATTTTTTCACATTCATCGGTGATGAGCTGTCTTGTGTTGATGGGGTTTTAGGGGGATTACTTGTTTCTATTTTAGAGTTATTGTCCTTTATGTATGGTTCCAGTGTTACAATACTGGAGTTTACCAATTTGTTATTATTTGTTTCTTTTTCACTTTCTAGACTCTTCGAGTCTTTAGGGATTGATATTTTACTTGGAACAAGATGTTCTGTTGTAGCATTTCTATCTATGTTAAGGAGATTCGGGAGAGACGTTCCATTAGTCATCGACTGTTCCAGAATTTTACCATCATGGGGTCCAGGGTACTAATATCCAAGACTCAAAAAGAATACTTTATATATATAAAAAAAAAAAAATATATATATATATATATATATATATATATATATATATATATATATATATATATATATATATATATATATATATATATATATATATTAATAAATCTTGAAAATATATATATATATATATATATATAGATATCATTGGCTTTTTGATGATATCATTGGCTTTTATGGATGTTCCACTAATGGCACAAGTAGGAACTGACTCCCAAATGTCCGCGTCCCTAGCCTACCCCAAAAGGGGGATGGCACATCATGATTAGTATGGTCCAAGTGTAAGCAAAACCCGCTTGCTAGGATTGAGTGTATTGTAATAATACAGTCATCCCCATCCTAATCACAATATGGGCTAACCGGACAGAAAGCCGAGAGTCCTATTCCTAGAACCAGGCCCCTGGAATCCGTGGTCCAGCTCCACAGAATAGTTCCGCCTGAAAACCAGGTCCGAACATTATCAGGTAGATGATGGTTCTACCACAGTTCCCACTATTTAGCTTCAGATTCAACTTCACTCCATGCCATGATATGTTTTCCTATTTATTAATTTTGGTAATTTTGAAAAAAGTGGAAAAATCCACGAAATTATTCCTAAAGCGTATTTATATATATGTGGGACACTTGGGATCAAACTTAGGGAAAATAGATCCCTAGGTTCGAGAGCCCCCTCACCACGTCAAGGTGGTCCCAATTTGAGGGGGGTTCACGGCCTTGGCGTACTGTATATGTTCAGCGCACACATTTACTGACCCAGGTACGTTCATCCGCAATTAGTCTATAAGCCAGCCCTTTCCCTCCCCCCTGAAATTCCTTGATTTTTTCATTCCTTCAAACTTCAATTTTCTTCCTCCAACAAAAAGCAGTCCCTTTGTTAAGTCACGAGCAGCCCGTGAATCGCCCCATGACTTGCTTTGAAATCAACCTAATATGATTCCACTGTGCAAATTAAGGGCAAATTAGTTTACGTGATATAAGTGTTTGATTCTTCCCCCATGCGGAGATTTATTGTTTAATTAATGCCAAGGAAGGTTTTCTTTCTCCCCATGGTTGTACTAAATCCTGACCTCTCTTACAGGAGATATCTTAACCTGTCCAGTCTGTAAATCTATGCTCGACCATTACATGACTGCCATCCAACTCTGTAACCATTGCTGGTCGCAGCCTGATCGCAAGAATCCGTTGCCCACACAGAAATCATCTTAATTAACTGATTGCAATTACCCTGGAGTTCACCCCTTCCAATGTATTACTGTCTATGAATTGACGCGTTTTTAACATAACAGAGTTATTTGTTATAATGGGGATGTTGTATCTGTGGCCCCTCATATTTACATTGCTTATTTGCAAATTACTGCATTATTGATTTATGGTATGTAAATTAGGGATCTTTAAATTGTTGCATTTTTTCCTGGTCTCGCATATTTGCCCCATTCTCTGTAAATAAACCCCTTTTAATTGTAAAAGAATTCTAATTCCAAATGAAGACCTTCATTATTTACGTAAATCCAGGAAGATTCTACGGTGAGTTTCCAGTAGTTCTCCTTTTATTCATAAACTTGGGCTCCCCTTGGTACGAAGGCAGTCTATAATAATAAATTGTTCCAATTCCTTCCTACACCAAGGACCCAGTTTATGACACTGGCGACCGTTACCTAGAATCCTATGGAACAGCCAAGTAGCATCGCTAAAAGGGCTAATAAATAGGAAGAGACGAACCAGGAATGAATCAGGCATTTAAACTTAATCATTCATTTAAATTAAATAATTCCATTATTCACAAAAGGCAAAGAAGCGGCTGGAGCAGAGAGAATTAAGGTAAAAGGGTATTATCATTATCTTATAACATTAAGGATACGTAAGGTTAAATAAGAAAATTGATATTAACATTCTTTTAAAGAAACGCAACGAACCTCTGTTGTTAGAATTTAGTCATAATGCAGGTAACCGCGCATAGGTTATTAAGTTAGCGAAACAGAGATGTAGGCTCGAATTTCCCGTCCGCAAAATTTCCATGTGTAGGGACAGTGTGGTGTTGCCATATGAATGAACATAGGAATTAGGAAGTGCGTAGTCAGGGAACTGTGCATGTGTAAAATTAGCGAGAACAAGTAGCTAAGAGTTTACTCAAGAATAGTTACGGCTGAGAAAAGCGTATAATTTCTGGATCAGTGATAAATTTTGGGATAATTAGTAGGCTATACGAAACCGCATAACGATTTCTGGCATTTAGACGGCGAGCCAGCGAGCACACTCTGTTCAATTGGCGTGGATGGTCCCAGTGTTGGAGAAATAAAAACATTCCCAAGAGTAGTTATTTAAACACCCTCCCAGTGCATCAAAAGTAGAGTAAAGACATTGCTGATGTGTAAAGTTAATTAAGTTGAGTTTGCATTCGAACCTCGAACTTATTGAAGAAAGTAGAGTGTGTTTTGTCTTTTCCCTCCCATTTCATTGCCTAGTATCTGTTGCATGTCAAAGCAAGCAAGCAACCAATCACCTGTTTCCCACGCAAGCGACTCAGTTCCGCATCTTTCGTTCACTGAACGAACTTTCGTAATTTTTTCCCCTAACCTAATCCACGAGACGTGAATATCTTTGAAACAATTTGAAACCCTTCACCCACCATATCACGTTGTCATGACGCGAGCGAGACAGTAAAAAGATTACGTAAATACTAAAAGTTCAATGTAGAAGAAAAGTAACAACGTAATTTCGCATATCTAATTTATTTGCTCTTAAGCGTAAAGTAAAGTGACTTTAACATTCATAACGAATACGTGCCATTACACCCCGCTATCAGAGAGAGAGAGAGAGAGAGAGAGAGAGAGAGAGAGAGAGAGAGAGAGCAATGCAAAATGTCAGTGCCATTTCATGCACTGACATTTTGCATTGCTCCACGGAACGCACCATCACCACAGTGCCACCCAACCAAAACAATCACATATAAGCCATTTGCACCTGTATTTAGGAACAGAGTGCCATACAACCAGTGTTTCTGGCCATAAGGACCTTTCCTTCAGGAACACCCCATTAACAGTGCATCCGCCCATAAGGACCATACAGCCCTCAGGAGCACTCCCATGTTCTAAGTGTTTCCGCTCATAAGGAAAAATATACGTTCAGGATCACTTCATTTACTAGTGTATCCGCCCATAAGGACTCAGACTTCCTTCAGGAACACTTCCCCCTAGTGTGGCCTTCGCATGGCACACTCACCCACAGTGCCACCTCATTTAAAGGTGCCACTCCCTGAAGTGCCAATAATCTAAAGGATACTTCCTCATCGTCACAAACCCTTTCCTTTAGGAATGCCTAGTTAATCCACTTAGCAGCCTTCCCCTCAGCAACATGTCAACCGAAGAGCACCAGTATTTCCAGGATATAGGAAAGGAGGACGGCCTTGTAGGCCAGGTCCTTCAAAAGTTTGTAAGGGAGCAGATTGCCGCAAAAAGAAAGTATGAAGAAGAACAGAGATGACAAGAAGAAGAAAGAGAAAAATGAAGAACACAGCAAGAAGCCGAGCAGAGGAGAGAAGAAGAAGAAAGAGAAGAGTGGAGGAGACAGCGCGAAAGCGAAGAAGAAGAAAGGAGAAGACAGCATGAACTAGCCCTCAAAGAAAGCTCTCAAGCTCTCAAGGCAAAAGAGCTGGCGCTCTTGGACAAGGAGCTCGAGTTGGAGAGAGACAAGAAGGAAAGCGCAGAAGCTTTAGCAGTCCAACAAGCATCTAGCCCCACCCCATCTGCACTAAATACCTCCATATCAACAGTCAATAACCTCGTGGGCAAATGGACTGAAGAAGCAGGAACAATGGCTCGAAAAGATCGAATTCCTCTTCAAGACATATGATGTAGGCTCGGCTGAGAGGGCCCTATTGCTCACCAAGCACCTGGACGGGAAAGCTAAGGCCGCCCACCAAGCATCGGAAAGAGATCAACGAGGAGATATGGCTGCCGTCAGTGAGGCCATCGCCAAGACATATGAAATAACCCCTGAGAGGTGGAGACAACGATTCCGAGGTATGGCTAAAAACGTCGGCTGGTCCTGGACAGAATGGGTCTGTCACAAGACTCAGGCTGGGACCTGCTGGTTCGAATCTATGCAGTGCCACACCTTCAAGGATTTGTTCAACCGGACCATGCTGGAGGACCTCTTCCAGTGTGTGCCCGGACCTCTGGCTGTGTATCTTATTGACAAACAGCCAGCCACTCTCAAGGAAGCCTGCCACTTAGATGATGCCTGGGAGACGTACAACCCATCCCACAGCGCCGTGCAGAACAGAATAGTGCCACCCGGACACCTCTCGGGCTCTAGTCGCCCACAGAACGGACCGCCTAACAAACCTCCATGCACCATCTGTAAGAAGCACAGCCGTGCTGAAGCAGAGTGCCGCTACAGGGAAAATAACCAACAGGGCAACAACCCTCGGCAGCCTACCAATAACTGTCCCTCTTCCTCTCCTAATTCCGCACCATCTTCCCAGCACACCGTCACTGCTGGGAGATCATCCTATCCCAGGGACCCCTGCTGAGACCGGGGAGCTTCAGGACACTCTTCCTCTGGGTATCCTGCATGCCCAAAACATGTGGTCGCTCCCAGGCACATCAACCTGATCAGTGCCACAGCCTCCTTGGCTGAGCCACCGGAGAGAACTCACCCTGAGAGGGTCTGGACACAGTCTGTCTCAGTGGCTTCTATGGATGGTTCCAGCCCACCAGTGCACCTGCCAACTACTGCCGACACTGGCTCCAATATTAGCCTGATAGATCGGGTCCAAGTGCCAGCCATTGCCAAGGTAGATGAGCACACCAAGTGGACAGTGACCTGGGTGGACGAACAGTCCTTGACCGTCCCCACAGTCGAACTCAAGGTGATCACCCCTTGGAGCAACAAAATTCACCGCCTTGGCGTCGTCAAGCGTATTCGGCATGGAGTGGAGTTCCTGCTCGGGTGAGACATCCTCTGGGGATGTCTCACCCCAACACCACTCTGTTGCCTGAATGCTTCTGCCAGCGCGTCTGCAGTAACCTCTTCTGATCGGGACACAGCCTCTGTGACAGCTGTGCCACCGTCAGCCAAACCTTCCATTCCCCCAAGAGCGACACTACGCAATCCACCTGAACCTCATTCCAGGCCTAGTCTGCAGATCTCGCGACCGGATGGCCACCAAAAAATTACTCCCTCATCATGTAGGGATCTCGCCAACTCCTGCTGCAGGACCTGCAACACAAGAGAGCACTCTGAAAGATGGTCCAAGTGCCCCAGCAAGATAGCCGCAGCTGCCATTTCCACAGAACCAAGAGGCCCTGCCCCCTCATCAAGACAGGAATCGCTGTCCCAAATCACGCCAGGGACACTGAGGGGTCTTGCTCCCCGGGTCCCCCTTCAGCTTTGTATGACATCACCTCACTGCCAGTGCCACTTGCGAGCACTGGTCAGTGCCAGGCTCCGCCTATCTCAGGTGGAAGCTCCATGCCAATCTTACTCCCCATGCCTGGCCCTGAGTTAGTGCCAGTGCCGGATCCAGAACCTCACCCAGATCCTCCTACGGGAGATCCACCAAACCTCACAACCATGATCATCGCCCAGTGTGAGCCTCTGACCCCTGATGTTTCTTCTTCCCACACTCTTCCGCCTGCCGAGGATGATCCTCTGGTAGGCCTGGACATTACCTCTTTTCTGGTCGACCAGGAACTGTCCGGCCAGGACGCAGACACTGGTTCTGTTCCCACAACGGTTGTCGCAGCAGCCGAAGTAGGAGGCCAGCCTGTAACCCCTGAGGCTGCCCCTGATTCTGCTCCTGATGGTGCTCCTGGCTGTACTTCAGAGTCGGTACCCTCATCAACCCCTTGGAATGGCCTAGCCAGACACTGGAGCCCCCCAAAGAAGAATAAGAAGGGGTGGAAGAAATCCACTTAGCAAATGAGAGCCATAAGCTCTCCTTGGCACTAGTGCTCCATAGGCACAGTGCTGCTTCCATCTCAGAGTGATCCTGGCACCTGCCCAGAGGAGGTAGCCTGTGTGACCTCTGACCTAGTAGTATTAACCACTAACCACTTAGGCAATAGTACCACTAACCTTTTCTAACTAACCTCCTTCCAACCCACTCCCGACTCAAGCTGATCCATTACTTAATTGTATACTGTGATTTACCCTTCAGGTTATTCATGTTTCAATTTGTTGCATGTTAATCTTAAAGCGTTGTGCCAGTCATAATTCATTACGTGCCATTCGTCAGTGCTAGCTTGTTCAGTGCCAAAGTCGTAGGATAGTAGGTTAGGTTAGGTGTTTACTATGTGCATTTGCCTAGGCGTAGATTTCTCCTGTCGTCAGAGAGAGTTAGCAGAAGTGTCTATACCCCTAGCTAGGTTAGGCCCATTGTAGATGTGAAGGTAGCCAATTCAGAACCCCTCTCAGCAGTCAGGTAGGCCCCTTTAGCTGTTGCAGTGCCAAAGCACAAGTTATGTAGGGCCACTGGATGCCAGTCGGGAGGAATTACCCAAGACCTTCACGCCCGAAAGGGTGTGAAGGCCTTTCTAAAGGGGGGACCTCTTAAGAATTTATCCCTCCCTTATCTAGCAGCCAGTGAGTAGTTTATTCCGCGAAGCATTTTCACCTTTCATTTGATTGAAGTGCCAAGAAAACATGGCGGGCGAGATAGGACCAAGCGAATTTTGAACTAGAGCAAAGCGGTTAGCTCCTGTTTTTTCACTCATGTAGGGATGGCCTCCCACCACAGCTGACCTGGGGTGGACAATAGTGACCCCCTTTCACCCCCATCATGCGATATGGGAGTAGCTAGGCCATTATTGGCATGGGGACGTAGCCAGGCTGTGAGAGAGATAGGAACTTAACTTCTAAATACTTAATCTTAAGGCCACTTTTTCCTTCACCCTTTTGTTGGCTGTATGACTTTTGCAGATTGACTTGGGCTGAGGCTTTGAACCAAACAACAAGTGGAATACGCACTCTGTTTTCCCCAGGTCTGCACTCCGCAGCTACCACTAAGTCGAGCAACACGCTCGGTGCTTTTACACTGGCAAGAACTAACTCTGGTACACGGCCGTGGCGTATATGTTCAGTGCACACATTTACCGAACCAGATACGTTCATCTGCAATTAGTCTATAAGCCAGCCCTTTCCCTCCCCCCTGAAATTCCTTGATTTTTCCATTCCTTCAAACTTCAATTTTCTTCCTCCAACAAAAAGCAGTCCCTTTGTTAAGTCAACCTACTTCGAGCAGCCCATGAATCACCCCATGACTTGCTTTGAAATCAACCTAATATGATTTAGTGATAAGTATTCAAATATCCCCTCCACCGTGCAAATTAAGGGCAAATTAGTTTAAGTGATATGAGTGATTCTTCCCCCATGCGGAGATTTATTGTTTAATTAATAGCAAGGGAGGTTTTCTTTCTCCCCATGGTTGTACTGACTCCTGACCTCTCTTACAGGAGCCATCTTGACCTGTCCAGTCCACAAATCTATGCCCGACCATCACATGACTGCCATCCAACTCTGTAATCATTCCTGGTCGCAGCATTTATCGCAAGAATCCATTGCCCACACAGAAATCATCTTAATTAACTGATTGCCATTACCCTGGAGTTCAATCATCCCAATGTATTACTGTCTATGAATTGATGCATTTTTAACATAACAGTCATTTGTTATAACGGGGATTGTTGTATCTGTGGCCCCTCATATTTACATTGCATATTGCAAATTACTACCGTATTGATTTATGGTGTGTAAATTAGGGATCTTTAAATTGTTGCATTTTTTCCTGGTCTCGCATATTTGCCCCGTTCTCTGTAAATAAACCCCTTTTAATTGTAAAAAAATTCTAATTCCAAATGGCGACCTTCATTATTTACGTAAATCCAGGAAGATTCTAAGGTGAGTTTCCAGTAGTTCTCCTTTTATTCATAAACTTGGGACCCCCTTGGTATGAAAGCAGTCTATAATAATAAACTGTTCCAATTCCCTCCTACACCAAGGACCCAGTTTATGATAATATGTATAATGTATCTGTACACATATATGTATATATATATGCATATATATGCATATATATGTATATATATAAATGTATATATATGTATATATACATATATATGTATATATATGTATATATACTGTATATATATGTATATAGTCTCGGTAATTGGGCGGCTACTTTGAAATCTTAGCTTAATTATGACTAATATTGCCAAGACCAGGAAGAACATTCTTTATTATACGAGCTTTCGAGGTATAAAACCACGTCATCAGGCTATACAGAAATAGTGGCAAATTTGAGACCTCTGTTTATAGGAAAGTATGCTTACTGGCTCGGGACTGAATTACCTCAGTTTTTCACCAAACTTGTATAAGATGAACTCAATACGCACTTTGATAAATAGAGCCTACGGTGTTTGTTGTGATTTTCATTTTTTTCATCAAGATTTGGTATTCCTCCCGAATTATTTTTCTGAAAACCCATACCCCATTTTTGTATTTTACAAAGTTCTGAAAAATTTTTTGAATGAAAAGTTTTGTCCCAGACCGGTATACAGTACTGCTAGTAAAGATGTAAAGTACATTAAATTGCCTTACCTTGGTCATAGTAGCTATATGGTCCGAAAAAAGTTACAAGAAATACTTAAGCATTGTTTCCCTCAAATTAGTTTCCGGTTTGTTTTCAATAATCCTTTTAATGTAAGATCACTTTTGAGGGAGAAGCCTACTCTGCCTGTGGACAATAATTCCTGTGTCGTTTACATGTTCGCAGTGTGGTCTGCGATATGTGGGATCCAGTTCCAATTGGCTCAGACACAGAATTTTGGAACACAGATGTCTTTCTATTAGAACTAGGTTTCCTCTTTCCAAACCACCCTTTTCTGCCATTGGGGAACACAATTTAGCACAGGACCATCCTTTCACTGACTTGGATTTTTAGGTACTGTCTTTTTGTTCAAATAGACTGGACCTTTTGATTTCAGAGTCGCTGGTTATTAAAAAGATGAAACTGGAATTGAACAACAACTCGCCTGGTATTCAACTATAGCTATCGTGTAATTTCATAGTAGGTACACAATTGGGTCGTTATATATTTTACTTTGTGAGTGGTAGTTTGTTTACATTTCACCTTACTTTTATATTTGTGTTCGTGTTTAATTTTTTGTTATTTTGCGTCTCACCCTTTTAGTTTGTATTTACTGTTCGTTTCATATATTTGGTTAGTATTTTTGCTGAAGATTTATTATGTCAATTCATTTTATTGTAATTTCATTGATTCTCATCCTTGTCGGTTTTTCAGCCTGATGATGTTTTATACCTCGAAAGCTCATTATAATAAAGAATGTTCTTCCTGGTCTTGGCAATAGTATTCATCATTAAAGCTTATATATATATATATATATATATATATATATATATATATATATATATATATATATATATATATATATATATATATATATATATATATATATATATATATATATATATATATATATATATATATATATATATATATATATATATATATATATATATATATATATATATATATATATATATATATATATATATATATATATATATATATATATATGTATATATATATATATATATATATATATATATATATATATATATATATATATATATATATATATATATATATATATATATATATATATATATATATATATATATATATATATATATATATATATATATATATATATATATATATATATATATATATATATATATATATATATATATATATATATATATATATATATATATATATATATATATATATATATATATATATATATATATATATATATATATATATATATATATATATATATATATATATGAATGTCTTTTCCTGTAATACTACAGTGTAATATGAATATAAGAAGGCCCATAAAACACTATTTAAACGTTGAAACCATATATTTCAGGCACTTGCTTCTGTGCCCTGTTCACTGGTAGAATATGGACAGAGAAATGTTACAAGGGTATATATACAAAACATAAAGGTATGGCCTTAAGGCTCTGATGGTATGATGGTGACTGTTTCCTAAGAAGGAGAAGAGAGACCAATTCCTAGTGGTTTTGGCCTCATTAGCTCCCGTTTGGTGATGGATCTGGAGGTCGCGTTTCTTGGGTCATCTTCTTCACAGGAGGGGTCTGAGGATTAAAGCGTCGATGTCGTCCGATTTCCATTTGTCCTCCTGACAGGTTCATATTGTTGGTTTGATTGATGATAGTAGATTTCAGCATCTTTCTTTTGTACGGATAGCTACTCTTGAAAACCAACTCTGCCCCACTCCAGTTTATGACATGTCCTGTTTTTCTGATATGTAGGAAAATCCCTGAACTCTCCGAAGCGTAACGTACTGATCTTTGTGCTCTGTTATTCTTTGCGAGAGCTATCTATCTGTCTCTCCTCTGTAAATGTCATTACAATTGCTACACGGTATCTTGTAAACTCCGGCTTCTTCCCCTTTGTTATTTAAGTATATGTTAATGAGCGAACTACCGATGGATTTGGGATAATGAAAAATGAAGGGATTGTCAGACCTGAGTTGTTTGGTGGCTTTTGGATGTTTTCATCGTATTTGCTTTATTTTGTTGTTGAAATCTATTTGTCTGTTGTGAGTGGGACCTCTATAGTATATTTTATTAGCTTTGTTAATAGCCCTCTCGATAATGTGTGGTGGATAGAGCAGTTGTGTTAGGTGTTGGCGGACCGTGTTGAATTCTTTATCTAGGTACTCATTTGAACATATCCTAAGTCCTCTGAGGAATAAGTTGCACCCTACCATGATTTTTACGGAGACGTCATGGTAGCTTAAGAAATGAATGTAGGAAACAGCGAAGGTGGGTTTTCTATATACTGTAAATGCATATCTGTTCTGTTTTCAACAACAAAATAAAGCTTCCATATGACGAAAACATCCAAAAAGCCACCGAACAACTCAGGTCTGACAATCCCTTCATTTTTCATTATCCCAAATCCATCGGGAGTTCGCTCATTAACGTAAACTTAAATAACAAAGGGGAAGAAGCCGGAGTTTACAAGATACCGTGTAGCAATTGTAATGACATTTACATAGGCGAGACAGGTAGATCGCTCTCGCAAAGAATAACAGAGCACAAAAGATCAGTACGTTACGCTCGGAGAGTTCGGGATTTTCCTACATATCAGAAATACAGGACATGTCATAAACTGGAGTGGTGCGGAGTTGGTTTTCAAGAGTAGCTGTCCGTACAAAAGAAAGATGCTGGAATCTGCTATCATCAATCAAACCAACAATATGAACCTGTCAGGAGGACACTGGATATCGGACGACATCGACGCCTTAATCCTCAGACCCTCCTGAAGAAGATGACCAAAGAAACGCGACCTCCAGATCCATCGCCAAACGGGAGCTAATGAGGCCAAAACCACTAGGGAATTGGTCTCTCTCCTCCTTCTTAGGAAATGGTCACCGTCATACCATCGGTGCCTTAAGGCCACACCTTTATGTTTTGTATATATACCCTTATAACATTTCTCTGTCCATATTCTACCAGGAACAACAGGGGCACAGAAGCAAGTGCCTGAAATATATGGTTTCAACATTTAAATAGTGTTTTGTGGGCCTTCTTATATTCATATATATATATATATATATATATATATATATATATATATATATATATATATATATATATATATATATATATATATATATATATTTATATATATATATATATATATATATATATATATATATATATATATATATATATATATATATATATATATATATATATATATATATATATATATATATATATATATATATATATATATATATATATATATATATATATATATATATATATATATATATATATATATATGTATATATATTATATATATGTATATATACACACACATATATATACACATATATACATACATATATATATTATATATATTTTTTATGTATTTCCTGGGTTTATGGTATTTTACAGGCCAGCAACGGAAACTTTATCTAATTGGCCTTGGAGTTCTGACTTGCGTAAAGGGAAATCGTAAAAAAAATAAGAAGGGGAGAATTTAATAGCTGAAGGCTCTACTTCATAAGGAAATGTTACATAAACACATGGGATAAATTAAAGAATTATATTTACAAAAGAAAGCATTTGAAGGGAAACTGGATGAGTAAATTGATAAAGGGCTTGCAACGCCTGAAAATCCTTCTATTGGAGTCTTGATTAATGGCAAGGCACAGGCCAAGATGAGTCCACTGTGAATGGGTCCCTCTGCAAGAGAGATTTTCACATTACACGCCAGTAAAGAAACAATTTAACATGGAATAAGTTTCGAGTTTGCACTGAGGGTGCCAGAGGCTCGAGGAATGAATGACCATATTATTCTCAAAAACAGGACATTGGAAATGGCACTGGAAAAACTAGCACAAGGACAGAAGTGAAAAGCTGGTACTCCAAGCTTTCTAAAGGGCGAACTATCGTGACCGAAAAGTCTTCACTCGCACTTTACCTTAGGGGAAGCTGGTCTCTGACGAAGAAGGATGAGGGTCACCAATAATACAGGCTGTCCCTCAAGGATGGCTGGAGTCTGGAGTCAGACAGGGATGAAGGGTGATCTCTCAGCAAAGTTACCACTCGCCCGCGTATATGGGTGGCCCTCGAAGACGGTTACTGCATGGCTCTGCTCCCACAACTAACTAACTGCTTCTACTGCTGTCTTTTAATTTACTCTATCCCCACACAAAATGGAAAACACTTCCAACACATTAATACTAGACTACTTTAACATGGCCCAGTAATTTCTTCAAATTTACGGTATACGTTACTTTAAGATTACGAGGACAAGCTAATTCTGAGGTAGGAGACAAAATTTAAGAATTAATTTACATATAAGTTCCTTAATTCCAAATCAACAAGGCATGCGGTCAGTACAGTATGCCTTCAAGAGACTGTGTAAATGATAAAACAGCATTTATTTTTGTAAATGACATCCCCTTTAAGTGATATTGTAATGACGATACATAATTCGCCAACTTGACAGCTGACGGCTGAACCTCACACTGACAGTGGTGGGCGAGCAAGAGCATTCGCGAGTTTTAATTCGCTAACTTTACACCACACTAATTTTATGCGTCTACTGCCCACAACTCGAGTACAGGCTATAAATAGATACTCGCTCAATGTTATGACGGGATGATCAGACAAAAGACTAGGGGTCTGGGACAAAACAGAGTTCTTAGTAGCAAGGGAAAAAAAAGAAGAAAAATAATAATAATAATAATAATAATAATAATAATAATAATAATAATAATAATAATAATAATAATAACAAAAGGAAAAATTAACAGGATGTTACACATGAAAACGTGACCGCATATGAAAGGCAGAACACGTCTCTCGGAGTTTACGAAAGGGGCATTTAAAATCACAAGGGCAAGAGTCTATGACTCATAATTCATTAAAAGAGAAACATAAATAAATAACAAAGAGTAAATGATATTGGCAGAAGAGCTAAGGGAAATAGAGTGAGGGTTTTATTGTCTTATGTGGGAATTTATCGTCCCTCGCCTATAAAGTACGGCCCGGACTATCACTTCAGCCCCAGGGCGAGAAGAGTGAACCCGAAGGGTGCGACTCCTTCAGGAAGAACTGACATGCATGCCACTTCCCACTCAGTTATTCTCAATGATTTATACATTTTGAGGGGAATTGTATCCCGTATTTAATTGCCTCTTGTGGTGATAATTTAAGAAAAAGATTAATAGAAAATGATAAGGGATAGAAGCTCCTGAGGAACGGAAGAAGATATTGGAGTGTCTTGACATCCTCTTCTGGATTAGAGGTGCTAGGACCTTCGAAAGATGAAATGGTGGCACAGGTGCCAGGGGAGCTCTAGAGCTCTTTGTAAACTACCTGGAAATTCCCACGCCCGTGGTAATTCCGCCGCGAACCTTTCCTACTAGGACAGTCGTCCTCGGCCGGGGAAGTGGAGGGCCCGAGACTGGAGGGCGGCACGGAGTGCCACCTGGGCCAGCTTCTGCGACAGCTGATGCAGGAGTTTTCCGTGCTGGTTCTACCATGATCCGTCGCAGCTCTTGTAGTTCATCGACCAAGTGAGAGATGGCAGAATCCTGACTTGCAATTGTGTCAGCGATGGACTGAAGCAGAGAGGAGGTGGTCGGGGGTGGCATGAATGGCTCGCAGGTATCAATGACCAGCTCAGGCACGGTTGCGAGGCCGCACCTTCAGGTGAGCTTCCGCTGTGGTCGAGAGGAACCGTCTCTCTTACCAACGCTGGTAGTGGTGCCAGGCCGAGAGAAGAGAGGGGGTCTGGAGCTGGATCCCTTGAATGGAGATCTGGGTTGTGCTCTGGCGCTGGCATTAAGGCAGAGTCAGGCACTATCAGAGGTTCCTTGTGCTCGTCGGTCAGGACGGACGAAGCTTGGCACTGCTCGGTGCATGCAAGTGGCACCGGCAGGCATTTGGCATCTCCGGGAGGGAGATCTGATTGGGGCCCTGGCACTGGCACTGAGGCAGGGCTGGGCACTGGAATTGGATCGGGAACCGATCGAGGGGGCCACTGTACATTGTACTCAGGTGGCAATGGTAGGGACTGCACGTCCTCCTGGTACCCAGGGGGCGCCAGTATTGACTGAGGGGGAAGCAGGGGAGGATTACTCACACCCAAGGAATGAGTTGGGGAATGTGGACCCCTAGATTGTCGGGATTTCTGAA
>NC_089750.1:48809239-48841739 GCF_040412425.1 Macrobrachium rosenbergii | reverse complement strand
TATCACTTAGGTGGGGTATTTTCGAACAGGAGTCACTTGGTAAAGTTGGTCAGAGGTCCCTATTTAACAACTGTAATGAACCAGCCATGGTTCCACAGGTTCATTACAATAATTCAAGTCAATAATAAAGTACAAATCACCAACCACTTTAGATACATCACACATAATCAAACAGTTACATCGCAAATAAAAAAACAGGCAGCATAAGCAATAGGAAAGCACAGCTTACAACATAATTAACAATAATCAAGCAGCATAAACAACATACTCAAGCAGCATAAACAACATAATACCAAAGCGGTATAACAAATGGAGCGTCATCAATAACAATCAACAAGCAGCATAAAATAACACACTCTATTAACTCAGGGTAGCACAATAAAAATATAAATAAATAAATAAATAAATAAACAGACTATCTCCGTAGAGACGCCGAGACAGACCCAGTTGTCGAAGAGGATGAAAATACTCAGACGAACTCCGTGAAATCATCGAAGCAGCCAGTGACTGCAAACAGGAACACATCCAGCATAACAGATGATCACGGCAGAAGCGTCGAGACAGCAAATCTGCTGTCAAACTGGAACCAATTCCCCAGATGACTTTGATTTAGTCACCCAACCATCCTCTGCTACCACAGCCTACAGGTAAAATGATACCTGCTGCAAAATACGGACTCCTTGCTGCTATGCTGCTGAAACCTGACTCGCTGTCACACCAATTACAAAACCCGACTGCCGCAGTCAACACGAAGGCGACAGACATTAACTTCACACCTCAAAAAAAAAAAAAAAAAAAAAAAAACGGGCAAATAGAAAACACCCACAACAAGGGAACAACCTGCAAATGATTGTTCTAAAAAAACTCTAAACCTTACACAACTATGAACAAAAGCCGACAACCTAAAAAAAATTATAAAAAAAAAACACGACGGAAGAGGGGCTGAAAAACAATAGTTTTCATTGTAGAAAGTATGACGAAAAATCATTAGGTTCATAATTACTTAATTATGCCTCACCTCTAAGCAGGTGATCACATATGAAGATTGTTGTAGGTAAGGCAAAATCCTTTAACAAAAATGTCCGTTTAAAATATTCCCCTTTTAAAGGGAACAGTGATGGAAATTGCTGTAACAAGGCACATTAGATGAACTAATTTGTAACAACCTTGGAAAAGTTGTGAAAGGGAATCCTTCATATTACAGCTAAATCTGCCTAAAACAAAGAATACAATTCAGATGTTCATCTTCAAAGCAATGCAGCTAAATGCCTGTTTATTTCATTATTCACAAGGAGAGTGGTAGGCTCAAGTTTGGCGTGAGTGTAGAAAGACGTACCAGTGGCCATAATCCTTAGACCCGTAACTGATGTTTGCAATATGTCATAAAAGCAGCCATATTTCCTGTAAAGCAGGCTGTATATGCCTATTAGAATCTTACTCAATATTCTGGGATAATGGAGTTTATTATTCCAGCAATTTGATATATCATTTAGCGATTTTTATGTAATAAACATCACTCTCAGAAGAGCTCCACAAAGAATATTTCTATCTATACACGGGTGTCTAGTTAATATACATCAAGCAATTAACATTTTCATTTCTCATTTATTTTGGGCAAAGAATTTCGCCAAAGAAATCAGGAAGACAGTGAGCTAATATTCTCAGCGTGTTGACGATAAAGATCAATTTTAGATTGAAATCTTCTTTCGGAATTGCTTCTCAAATATCACACACGATCCTTGTTACATATATCAAAAGATAAATAAAATATAAAGAGTGCTGAAGTAGCGTTTAATTATGACCATATTCCAATAAGAAAATTGAGTTTATAAACCTATGTTGAATAGAAATTTCAGGATTGAGTTGCTGTGCTTATTTCATATGACCCAAAATATATTAATGATAACTCTACAAAACTATAATGAGTACTAAATTAATTAGGTGCAGTCGAACAGAAAATGTTTTTATCTGCATTAGATACAGAAAGGGGTTTGTAAAAAAAATTAGGCAAAACAAAAGCATTTGCTTAAATATCGAATAATAATACTAACTGAATAACTGGGCTTTGCTTGCTTTCATAATGAATTCGTTAAAATGTGGTTACAAAGTTGTGAGATGGTCAGAATGTGACAAGTTTACTGGCACCTAAGGGAGAAGGTTTTTCAAAAAGAGGAAAATGGAAAATAGAGACTATGCCAGCAGTTCAGGATTTTAGTTCACATTAGAAATTGATTGCCAAAGATGCTGTATGATTGATTAATGTCAGTCACTGAGCAATAAAATTATTTACGTACCCTAATATAATGATCTATTTGTATCTATTTTTTTACGCTGTCCCTTGAAATCAAGAGCAATTAAGATGAAAGCAAAACCGGTCATAACTGTTATTAGATAAAATGTTCTATGCCTGTAGAATTGTTGATCTTCTGAGCAACTTTCAGTATTTTGTTAAAGTGACTGGATTTCAATTAAACTAGAGATCAAATTACTGGATCCGTTTCTGTCTGAATTAGCTTACGAATGAAAATTTCTGGGATACTCCAGCCTATGCGTAATTATTAACATAGAAACGTCTGGTGTAAACTTTGGCATGTGCCCTCTTCGATTTTCACGTTCTGTATTTTTCCTTTTTTCTTCCAATTACGTTATCTAATCTTAATCAGATCCATCACCCACAACCTACAATGTTAAAGCATCCCATTCTGCAGAAATGGTAATCGGTGTAATTTGTGTAATTTCGCATAAGATTGTCAAATCTTATTTCATGAATTTGTCTATTATGTCAACATAGGCTATTCGCCAATGTGCCTTCAGTTTGTTGGTTTCAAAAGTGATTCGGGGATTTTAAATTACAATCTTCTTCAATTACCTGGCGGCAGTTTTAATATTGAATATCTTTTAAAAATCCCTTCTCATATTAGCTACAGTGATGAGAATGTTAAAAAGTGTAATTTGGCTTCTCTTTGAATAATTTGTCTAAGTGCTACTTTCTTGTACTCTTAAAAAAAAAGATGTATGGATTTATGGATGAATGATGTCAGTGAATAAACGAACTGGTGACGTTAATATTTTAAGAAAAGGTAAATCATTCATTTCGAAATCAGATGTAGTGATTCCTTGTTGAGAGAGATTCCTTTTCACGTCCGTTTGCTTTAACCACAAGCAACTTGAAAGAGATAAGAAATGAAAATTCTATGCGGTTCGCTCTCATTGGTATGAGTTTGACCTTTTTTTAAGCCCTCCCGTTTTAAATTCCGTTTATGATGTGCTTTTTAAAGGAGTACCAATCACTCTGTCTGTTTCGCTCTCTTTCTGTCTGTCTCGCTCTCCACTGCTGAGACCCCTGACACTCGACTAACAAACAGATACATAATTCAGCGAACAGCTCAACGAATAGTTACTAGATTTTTTTGGGACTCGTATACCGTTCTTTTCTCTTTCCATTTGGGAATCTATTCGGTTGCAACCTTTGAGAGAGAGAGAGAGAGAGAGAGAGAGAGAGAGAGAGAGAGAGAGAGAGAGAGAGAGGCCTGCATAAAGTTTGATAGGACTTTGTGAAGCTAAAAAAAGGAATTAAAATGAAAGATAAAAACGATGCTGTCTGAGCAATAAGAGACAGATGAACCCAAAACGATATCGAGAAAAGGTTAAAATATATTGTCAGCGACTTTCATAGAAATTTTCCAGATTTCCTTACTTCGGCTTTTTCCAAGAATAAACCTCAACGGTCTTCCTCCCATCGTGTTTCAGACAGTCTCCAGTCCTGCAGACTGATGTTTCTTTCATTCATGACCCTAAACTATAAGTTGTTCTGTCCCTTTTGTGCTGTCTTTGTCATTTCATCTTCCTCTATTGATAAAAAAATGATTTCACGTAATTAACGAGGTTTTCGTGAGCTCCATCTTTCTTTATAGAACGGTATATATATATATATATATATATATATATATATATATATATATATATATATATATATATATATATATATATAGATATACATGTGTATACATATAATATATATATATATTATATATATATATATATATATATATATATATATATATATATATATATATATATATATATATATATATATATATATATATATATATATATATATATATATATATATATATATATATATATATATATAAATATATATATATATATATATATATATATATATATATATATATATATATATATATATATATATATATATATATATATATATATATATATATATATATATATATATATATATATATATATATATATATATATATATATATATATTATATATGCTGCAAATGATTACCTTTCAGTGTGGAAAAGAAAGTCTTTTGAATTTTTCGCTTCTAGACCCGGACTTGCGAATGGTGATTGCACATTTGAACGTGACAGTAATGAGACAGTCGTATGAGTGAATGGATCCATCGATCATCTCTCCTCATGATGTGCGTGCTACTTGGTTGGCTAAACAGTCAAGTGGTTATTACCGGGATTGATCACTGTTCAGTTCTTTACGGCGAACTGACTTTTTACACAAATCTTTGCAGTGGCGAGGAAAGTACATGATTATGTTAATTGTCTCTTACGCTCTTTTTCTTTCTCTTTGGTTACCATCTCTTGAAAAAATACCCAAAGATCAACCTGGCCAACGTGAAGAAGGTTTTCTTGGCATCCGTTTACATTTCCGTGACACTCAGGGTTTGTGAATTAATTATCCTCGTAATTCCCTTCCCCTGAAAGAGCTCAGATAGTATACACTCGAGTTATGTGCTTCCTCTCTTGTCGTAGTCTTGGAGGGTTAACGAGCCTCCTCTTTGCCATCATACATTGCAAAATGAAACCTGCCTATTTATTCTTCTCTTCCTCCTTGTCTTGGCCTTCACCTCGTCAAGAAGAGCAGAACCTTGATGGAAGACGGATAGAGTTTTTAGGAGCGAAGGAATGGAGGTTAGGGTAAGTGTTAAAATGGCTATGTTTTGTCTTTCGTCTCATTATTGACAGAGAGAGAGAGAGAGAGAGAGAGAGAGAGAGAGAGAGAGAGAGAGAGAGAGAGAGAGAGAGAGAGAGAGAGAGAGAGATATTCGTAATCGGATTTTATAAAGTTTATTGATTAATATTCCTCTGATCAGTAATCTTTTATTACTCTCTTTTACATCATTGTTTTGTTTCTTTGGTAATACAGTTCGAAATGCATTTCACAGTTAACTGTAATTGTTCGGGTACTTCTTTTCTTTCCTTAGGGTTGTGGGAATTCAGCAGTGTATAAAGATATCTTTCTCTCGGTTGATAGACTGTG
Source organism: Macrobrachium rosenbergii (assembly GCF_040412425.1). NCBI lineage: Eukaryota > Metazoa > Arthropoda > Malacostraca > Decapoda > Palaemonidae > Macrobrachium > Macrobrachium rosenbergii. The sequence goes on along the minus strand of NC_089750.1, from coordinate 48,836,431 downwards.
AATGTAATTATATTAACAAGTGGTGTTACTACTACAGAGGACTCTGTTTAAAGTTGCTTCTCTGAGTGAGGGTAATGAATTAATAATATTTTGTTATCACTGCGGTAGTTAGCCATAAACAACATTTATTCGAACATAAAGACGAGTTAAGGTGATAGAAACGAATAAAGATCGAACCTGCGTATCTTTGCCTGGTACTGCTTTGTTTGATAGGAACATGACTGTTACGCTCCTCGGTCTTCAGAAAGTATACCACACCTAAAATTTCTTCAAGTCAAAATTTTGTAGTTGATTTCAGTCTTTGCTGTTAGCTGTACAACATATTTGTAGCTTTACTCTTTTTGATGGGTCACCATACCATCCTCCTCTCTCTCTCTCTCTCTCTCTCTCTCTCTCTCTCTCTCTCTCTCTCTCTCTCTCTCTCTCTCTCTCTCTATTTGTGAGGTTTCCTGGAACACTTTTAGCTACCAGTATGAACAGCGGTGTCCATGCAGGTTAGTAAGTCATGCCAGAATACCTCAAAGAAAAAAGGGAACTGAATAATTAGGTATCCAAGTTTTCCAAATTTTTACAAGCAGTATTATTTCCCATGTTCATAAGTATTTTGAATACATGAGATAATACACCAAAAATTATAATAATAATAATAATAATAATATTCACTAAAATAATCATTATAATAGTGTCAACATAATCTGTTATAATGATTTATCCCTGTGATATACAATATATTTACAATGATTATAGATGTTTTACAGCGTTCTTAATTTTTCATCAACAAAGAGCGAATAAACTTCTGTAACCCTTGTGCCATGACAAGAACAGATATAGATAAAATCTCCTTTAATATATGACAGGCTAGAGTGAGAGACTGCAACATTCAAGTTTATAAAGAGTCATTTTCAAATTATAAATAAAATTGAGGGCCTTGTGATGCTGCATACCTGCAGTTACTCGCAGCTGTCTAAATCAACTAACACAATGTGTTTTGTTTCAGTTTCTGAGCCTATCAAACATTGGAGAATCTTGTAAACGGTTGGAATGCGTGCCGGTATTGCTCATACCTTTAACTGTTTCAACTTCCAACTAGGGTATGAGGGTAGATCAGCATAAATTCTCCAAAGCAGACACCAGCAAGCTGGAATTAGCGAAATAACAGGGAGAGATTCATCAATAAAGCTTCAGTCTTCGTTACACGAGCACGCAAGTGTTTGTTAAATAGGTCGGATTTCGAAAGTCTTAAGATTTCAGATACTTGCCCGAACCTACATGAGTTAAGAATTTCACAATCTATAAACATTAAAACGCTGAAGTCTGATCTTAATCGTGATCAATCATCTTTTGCCTTATCTATTGTGAAATAGCCCATTTTTCGTTGCACTTTTTAATTTTTCCTTTTTTTTTTTTTTTACATATTTTGAACAAATTCATTGTTTCTTACGATTTGTAGGTTGAACATTATTTATTTGTTGAGTCCCAGAAAATATATGTGCCAACGCTGGTACTCCACTTCATCTGTCTATCTGTCTACCTATCTATTTATCTATCTATACTATATACACATCATTTTCCTCATAAATTACCGTTTCTCAGACCAACTTATAATCTAGCTATACTGGTAGTGCGGTAATTTAAGCCACCTGCTAATATTTTATTTTTTTCCTGCGGGCTGTTATAACTCGCATATATCTTCCATTTCCTATTTCTTAGCCAACCAGACAGATTAAACAGTCAAAAGAAAAAAAAAAGGAAAAAGGCCACTACCAAAACAGTCATTCAAGCACTATTCTCTTTTAAATGTTGACAGATTTGCTTTGAAAACTGAGACGTTGTTTTCATGTGATATCCGATAAATGTTCACCAGTTTTGCATTGCCCTGCTTGAAGAAAAATGACATTTTCAGAACCCGTCATCATTTTAAAGAAGTAAATTATAAGTTAAATAAATTTGCAGTCATTTGTGTTGACAAACACTAACTGAAAGATAATTTAATTTTCAGAATCATTCATGGTTCCATTGAGTTTCTTTTGAATAGCTCATCGAAAAGCAAGCTAAATGCTAAGGACTGATTCATTTTAGTGCAGCCATTGTAATTTCGAAAATTTCAAGTCTGATCCCCACATGACGTTTGTAAAACTTGAACCCGTCGTTTGTATAATACTGATTTAACATTTTATGTTCTGTGTATTCCTCCTTGTTTTATTGTTTAATATGCTTTCGCTCTTTCTTGTATTGACGTCCAGCAGCATCACAAAGTTCGAGTCAGAATTTTGTTAGCACGCAAGGTCTTTCTTCAGGGTAAAAGTCAGCTGTCCATCAACTGACAAAGTGATTTCTTTTTATTCCAGTGTCTGTGCCTCTCAAAGGTTAGCGAATCTTGTAAACGTCTACAATAAAAACTTTTTATTGCACTGAATAAAGTGATGTTACGTCCGAAACCTAACTCATGTTTACGTTCTAATATTCTCGACATATGTTGTCTAAAGCGCTGAAATAAAAGCTATTTAAGCGATATTTTAATATTTCTTTCTCTCTCGTCATTCAACAGGTCCTCTGCGTCAGTGTAAAATTGGCCTGAACTGTGAATCCATGTGTCACTTTTATGTTTCTTGAAGTTGCACGTAGACACTTACTGCAATGAAGGAAAAGGTGAAGGTGAGAAATGAAGCATGTTGAATTTAAAGTAAATGATCCACACACGTGTCTCTGTTAAACGATATATAGTACGGTATGTGTATATCAGTGTATATATATATATATATATATATATATATATATATATATATATATATATATATATATATATATATATATATATATATATATATATATATATATATATATATATATATATATATATATAAATATATATATATATATATATATATATATATATATATATATATATATATATATATATATATAATAAACATCCTCCCTCCTGGATATTTGATTTATATTTATATATTATCTGTATATTCTATGCCTCTATATATTTATATATAAAACCCACGCTTATATAACAGCCGTTATATATATATATATATATATATATATATATATATATATATATATATATATTATATATATATATTTATATATATATATATATATATATATATATGATAATATTTTCCCTATGCCCTCCTTGCTATATATATGATATATATATATATATATATATATATGTATATAAATATTGGACAGAATAAACATCACTCCCTCCTGGATATTTGATTTCGTCATTTAATTCTGAATTAGTCTGTTATTCCTCTGCCTCTCGAGTCATAAAAGTGTCGCAAAAACCCATGCTTATTTGAACCAGTCAACAGCCGTTAGTAGGCCTCCTCTGATTGCAATGCCCTCCTTAACCCCCCACAACATCGCGCGATCCAGAAAACAATAACAAAACCCCCTCCCCCATCACACGATGGGGAGACATGTTAGTTTATTGGGAAGGGCAAAAGGGCATTTAGAGCTAGGAACAGGTATTATGTTTTGTATTTTAACCTGTAGGCCTATAATGATAAGTGCATTTTCCCTATGCCCTCCTTGCTGGTGTTTGACATGCTTGCAGGCAGTTGTCTGCCCCCCAAAATCAGACGCCCAAAAGACCCCTGCTTTTTCATGAAAAGCAGGATTCCAGACAGACTTCTGATTTCATCTGCAAGACGGACGCGCTGTGTTTTTCTCCAGCTCCCTGGTTGGACTGACTTCAAAAGGACCTGGAAATGGTTGTAGGCGCCAATAACAGTCATAAAAAGTTCGTACTTTGCAAGTAGTTAAGACCAGCCCTCTCCCCTTTTACTTAAACTGCTTAAAATTCCATTTCTTTAAACTTTAACCTCTTCCTCCACAAAGCAATCACCCCTTTGTTAGAATCCTGCCTGTATTCCATGCCTTGCCAGTTACGTACTTTGAATTTAAGTAAAGACCCCGTGATAACTATCAATTATCCCTCCACCAGTGCAATTTAAGGGTTATTTAGGTTAAGCCATCTCAGTGTTAGTTTTATCTTTGTGTGAGTACAATCACGTGTTCATTGTTAAAGTTGGTGGACTTCCTGGACGCTTTTTGTATCGATTCTCAGATCATATTTACGTGATCTCAGTGTTTCGTGCACCTTCTATTTTGTTATGGTACATTATGTTTTGTATTTAAGAACATGTATTGTGTGATATTTCATAGGGAATTCCATCTCCTTCAGTGTACACCGTCATTACTAACTGAGACGTCTCTTTCAGGGATGCGCCGCCAGGCGCCCCAATGATCGCTATCCATGGTTCAGTATCTCGTCTGCCACCCAAAATCCTGATAATTCCTGGTCGCATTCAGTAACGATTTTTTTTTTTTTCTCTCTGGGAAGGTGTTAGGATCCGTTGTGGCCCAAATGTTCATGTGAATTATTCTCCCATCCTGGAGTTCCATCATTTGCATTACCTGAGACTATTTCATGTAATCAGGGCAAGACTGAATGTTATTCTTATCATTAAAATGATTGTATTGCAGATTGGCCCCATCTTAATCCACTTGCTTGTTTGCCAACTCATTGCATTATTGTTCCTGTGTCCTATTCTGAATCTGCCCCGTTATAATGATTATTAGTTGTGGACTCGTGTCTCATTGTTGATTTGCTGCTAAGTTTTTGTAAATAAATCCCTGTAAATCTGTAAAAGAATTCTAAATTCCCATATTATTAACCTTCCCCATTCAATTGTAATTCCAGGAAATTCTAAGGTAAGTTTTTAGCAAATAACATCTAAAGATTTGTGTTTTTTGCTCATAAACTGGACTTTCTTGGTTTTGTGGCATCATCAATTATAGTTTTGTTTAAATTCCTCACCAAGGCGAGGTCCAGTTTATGACAATATATATATATGTATATATATATATATATATATATATATATATATATATATATATATATATATATATATATATATATATATATATATATATATATATATATATATATATATATATATATATATATATATATATATATAGAAATAATATATATATATATATATATATATATATATATATGCGTGTGTGTGTGTGTATTTGTGTGTGTACTGCAACGGCTGAGGGCATTTTCTCATAACCTCACCCGTCTTGAGAAAATATTGAGAAAAATAGACATTATTGTCCCTCATGTAGTAATAGAACAGAAGTCGCAATTTGCCCTTTCATAATCTCTCTCATTCCCCAGAATGGTTAAGCCTAGCTCTCTCTTTCTGTTCAGAGTGACTGCTTGGGCCTAAAATTCCAGGTACCCCCGCATCCAGCCAGACTGGTGGGAGAAGCCCTAAAAGAGAAAGTTGTCCCCGCCCCCACACCCCTCATTCTGAACCCACATGAGCGGACTAGCGCCACGTGGAAACCATGCAGTTGACATAAAGGAAAACGTGACGAAAATTGACCTCTGCGCCACCTGGATGAGAAGCCAACGTAATCCCCGGAGGTTATAAATAGTCCCTGCAAGAGGAGTCGCCCTCAGTTCCCTTAGTTCCCCCAGAGAGATCGTGCAGGACCTACTGGAGACAGACTTCCTCGTCTGTCCCTCTGAACACGTGTCGACCCCGGGGCCTCGACTGTATATGTTTATAGTGGCAGTATAATTCCTCCTCTATCGCCAGCGCAGTATTGAATAAGGACAACGTCGTCAGGACTAAGGTAATGTCCCGGAATTAAGGTTTTATCCAGTTACGACCTGTTATTCTCTGCCTAATATTCCCTTCATTTTTTTTTTTTATTGTGCGATCACCTCAGTAATTTGTGTGGGAACAGTCAGTGTTAACATAAAATATGCATTAATGTTTAACAGAATTATTTGGCACCATCTGTGCATTCCTCAGTTCCCTCTGTGAGTCTTATTATTATTGCAAGTAACCGTCCTGCACATTTGCAGATAGGCCTCGACTGTGGAACCTCTCGGCCGATCCAGGTGCAGTTCTCCCCTTCAACTGCGACCTTCCCTGTTACGAGATATCGTCAGCTTAGAATATTTATCCTGTGTAGGATTCATTATTTATCAGGCCCTTGTTATTACCTGCCCAGTAATTTAGTTGAGAGAACCCCTGAGTTTGCGTAAATTCCTCACCTGAAGAAGGCTTTAAGCCATAAATTTCATTTGCTTCGTCTACGAGTGGTTCTAATATTGAGTCAGATGTGTAATAAATAAAAGGAACTTCCCTGCGTTATCCGTTGCTGCCCAGAGTCAAGTAAACATCCCTGAACACTCATAGCAATATATATATATATATATATATATATATATATATATATATATATATATATATATATATATATATATATATATATATATATATATATGTGTGTGTGTGTGTGTGTGTGTGTGTGTGTGTGTGTGTGTGTGTTTGTGTGTTTGTGTGTGTGTGTGTGTTTGTGTGTATGAAAATATAGTATATTTACTATCTTTGTTTTCATGAGTTTTTGTCTGTAAGTAGGTTAATGTAATCTCACCAACCAATATTTATTTGGGATTGTTTTATAATTAGGAAAAAATCTCCGTTTCATTATTCCTCTCATATATCTACGCTGCCTCATCCCTTGTTACTTCTGTCAAGTCTTGCTTTCAGCGTTCTTTACGTGAGCCGTGACACTTCAGTTTTATGAATTCATTTTCTACATTTACCTTTTAATGCTAATACCGCAGGTACGCATTAAGAACGGTTTTGTTGTCTTCACAGCTTCTAGCTTTTGATTTGCTGGGCATCATCAGCACAACCGTTCCATCAAACTCTGACCTTATTTATACCCAACACTCTTTTTCCGCTGGATAGGGAACTTACTGAAATTTATCATGCATTTTGTGATACGCTCAGGTTTCTTGTGTCTGTAGAGTTTACTCTTCTCAACAGTATTAGCGTAATTTTACAAATTGTTTAACTTCTTTCTCTTATTCCCTTTCCCGCTCGCTGTCTGTTGTGGTATACATCTTACACGTAGATGAAATTGCTATGAGAATGGATTTTAAGTTCAAGATTTCAGTCTGTCTTTACCTAGTTTTCACCACGAGTTACTTTATCACTCTGCCCAGTTATATTTCATGATTGCTACGGCCAAATTGAGTAGGAAAGCCTCGGCAGAAAATATTAACAGTTCAGAAAAGATATAGAGATGCTGTATTATTGAAGAAATAAACATTTATTACTTTAGAGATATGAAAATAATTATAGAAAAGGCAGAGGAGTAGCTGATTCCAACATCTGTATTTCACATCTATTGGAAGTTCTGTTAAATGTAACTCACATACTTTTAGATAAAAGGCTGAAATTTTGCCAAGGACAGATAATGATTTTGACAGTGCCAGTGTTTGGGTGTGCATAAAAATCATTAGAATAGTAATTTCATGAATATTCAGTAGGTAATAGCTATTCCTAAAACGAGAAGGGAAAACTACAGTGTGATACCCGCAGAGTTTTCGTAAATCAAATAAGATGGCTAACTAAAAGGTAATTTCAAATAACTGTCGAGCAGTATGGGTGTAAAATAACACGCAGTTGATAAGTGAAATTGACTGTTGTTTCTTTTGATTTAGGAACTAAATATCAGTATTTCAAACAGAATTTACACGGCACAGTCTTTTATCACATGACCTGAAAATTAACATTATTTACCTGATTAATCATTATTAAACTATGGAATATACTGTGAGATAAGAGCTCATGACAGAGAGAGAGAGAGAGAATGCATGATGGTGGGGTGGGGTGGAGTGAAGTGCAAGGATTGCGGAGTCTTTTGCCCATAAACATACTATACCGAATTAGGTTTTATGACGGAAGATTTTCCTTAATATGAGCAAAGGACATAATCATAGACGCTTTCAGTATATCCTAATTTTACTATGCATAACATATTATTTCGGCTTCCTTTCTGGTATCACCAGCAAGATACTGTATTAGGGCTTCTTTGAATCAGTGTTCATATTATGCTAATGAACAAAGAACGTAATAGTTTCACTAGTTTTCATCCACATTTTTAACTGCATTGTACCAATACGATTATTAATCGCTACCTTCATGTACACGTCCGTAGTCTAGTTACATGCCTTCAAATTATTTATTCCAATCGCTCTCTCTGTAATTATCTGCCTGTCTTTTTATTTGTGTATCAGTCTATACAATTGGAAAATTATTCGTCTATATATAGCATCCTGACCATCCTTGTATCGTACCGCATTTAATCAATCCTCCTCCCGATGCAAAAACTATGAGGTCATAGCTTTGAAAGGTTCTCACAAGTGTTCAAGTTGAAGTTCTTAAAATACTGCCTACATTGAGTATTGACTACATACTTATCATTGAACTTTCCGAAATATCTCTTTATACATGCTGTAATACATTTCATAATTAATTACACTATAAGTGCCGGGAAATGAAAAACTTTATATGGATTTTGGGTATAAATTCGTCATTTCAATTTTATATCTTCAATATTCGCGAAAACATATTTTGGTTGCAAATATCTATTCAAGCCTTAAAGCTTTAATGTTTGAAGACACATTTCTTCTGCTTCGTTGAAAAATATAGCTCAAATATAACAGATGCCAGCTTGCGACTCCGCCTTGGTAGGGTTTCTTAGAAAACAGACTTTCACATCCAGTTGTTTTTCAGTGTTGTTCTGCGCCAAGGACTGACGAGTGGCCTTTCGCCTTTTCTTTTCATTTCCTTTTCATTTATGGCATATCTATTGCCAAGAGGTTATTTAAAAATCAAAGCCACTGAGATATCATTCTATGTGTTTGGCAACGCTATACACCAAAGTCTTATAAGTGTGTTTATTTTTGGCATAACAAAAAGAGGATATCGTTTGCGTTATTCTGAGGAGTGATGTGAAACTTTAGACGAATCTTATCAAAAACCAAGTTTCATAAACAAGCAAGATATTTCTATAGTCAGTGAAGCTTTGACGAAATGATTCATCTTTGACACATGGCAGTTTTTTTTATGGCACATCAGGAAATGATTTGAAGAGTAACTGACAGTCGCAACGTCAAGGAGACAAACCGGGAAAGCACTGGAAAAAAGAGCTGAACAGCATAAGAAATGTGTGAGATATGCACAGGGGAACAGTGGTATATTTGTACATGTTAGTGAGAACAATCATGCTATCAACTGGGAAGGGGCAAAAAGGATTGTATATTCTAATAATGCAATGAATAGGAATATCATTGAATCTAGCATTATAAAAGAAAGTTATAACCATAATATGAATATCAGTCAAGGGATGTATAAACTTGATCCTTTAATATCAAAAGAAATTTGTAAATTGTTTAAACTTTAAGGTAGACAGTAGAGATGTATGAAAATAGGATTATCATAATTATTTGTAAACACAGTACGAGGGTAGTAGTGTTAATGAGTTTCCAAACTCCTCCTCCATGACACCCGTCAGGTGTGGATCTGAGGTGGCGCATGGTTTGTTTATCAACATTTTCCCTTAGAGTATATTGTGATTTTCAGCCAAATGAGTTTTAAAGGCCACTCCTACCTCGACACCGGCCTGAGTGGGGATATGTAGTCTCTAACGGTTGTGTATGTTCGTCAGTACTGTTCTTGTAGTATATATATTTGTGACTTCTCATACTCTGTATCAGTCCTTCGTCAATGGCTTGGAAATAAAGTCGAAACTGGTCAGGACCTACACACCGTTTCTTATTTTTCACCTGTGGTAACGTGTGATAAATGAATCACGTACAAAAGTGATAATAATCATATATATATATATATATATATATATATATATATATATATATATATATATATATATATATATATATATATATATATATATATATATCGATATAAAAAGCTCATAGGTCACAAGTATTTTATGAGTTACAATGCACAGTAGATGTTTGATTAATAAGTGTGGCTAAAGGCATTGGGAAGAACCTTGAGAGGATGTTTAGCTGTTGTCTGGCACATTTCCTAATGAGTAAAACTGTGTATGTGTTAAATATGTTAGGTATTCTCAAGACGTGAAAACATCCCTGCCTAGCGACAAGGTTTTGTGAGAACCCTCACTGGAAATGTCCAGGTTCGGGTGAGTTAGTTACTATGTGTGTTTTTTTTTGGGGTGGCGTCACATTGTGTGAAGGGATTAGTTATCAAACAACTTTTCATTCAAAGATCAACACCAAATAATATTGGAGGTCTTCAGTAAAGACTGTGGTTTGAGACCTGTCGATTAAGAATTGTGAACATTGCTATTTAGAGGTAGGAACCATTTTAGATTTCCCAAACTGTAGATTGTTCTGTTCATTTAACATATGTCTCACTTGTGTCAAGCATTCATTACAATTTGTGTATTTTATAAGTAACATGGGAGGAATTCCCATACTTTTATTTTTATGCATTTGTTTAACTAGGGTTTTATTTGACTTCTTCAAATGTTTCGCTGAGAAAGAGGTTAAAGATGTACTCATTGGGATTATACTGGACTTTGACTTATTTTGACCTATTGTGGGGTAACTAGTTAGAAAGAATAACTGGTTGAATATGATGGACTTTAATATGTCTGGTCGGTTGGTGAACATTAGTATTCCGTTTTATTTCATCTTTTGTTTCTTGCAATCCAGTTATGTTAGATTTTTGTCAAATTATTTTGGGTAATGCTTGTTTCGCTGTAGACCTGAGAGAGAGAGAGAGAGAGAGAGAGAGAGAGAGAGAGAGAGAGAGAGAGAGAGAGAGAGAGAGAGAAAGAATGCGTGTTTGTATGTATGAACGTATGTTGTTACCAATACCTTTTTGATGCAGTCACTATCAGGTTACCAATAGATGGAACTTCTCGACTTTTTAGAAAAAGGTAAGCAATGAAATTTCATCTCGGCTGTGTAATATATATATTCAGTTGTCAGCAGGAACTACACTTGGCCATTATAGTGGATAGGTACGTTCCAAAGAGATTTATCTTACAAGGAAATTAAAATTGTTAGGAATTAGGGTGTGCCTTTCTGGTTGGTATACGTGCCTCTTTGCTGACTGAGGGAGTTTTTTGCAGTTGAGATTACCACGCACTGTGTTTATCAAGTCAATTGCATTTGAACTTGAGTGGCAAGTGTGAGTGTGTGCATTTGAAAGATCGAAAAGTGTTATCCTTCAGGTTGGCTACATATTTTGTTGCCATTGTAGTGAGAAGGGGTTACATGAGTGTTACTATATTTTTTTTTTTTTGTTAGTTACTTGCATTGGGGGCTAATTAAGGGAGTGCTGCTTTCCCGTTCTCTCTGCAAGCCCATTTTCTTTGTGCGGGTGGAATGAAGTATTTTGAGTGTTAAGCAAAATTTCTGATTTTGATCGCGAGGAGTTTAGAATTTTTTTTTTAATTGTTCACATCTGCAGTTAGGGTTACTTCATTTTTCGCATTTGGAGTTTCGTTTGATTTAATGGTTCGCATTTTCATTAGTGTTGGAGGTTTGCTGAATTTTTTACTTGTTTGTTTTTAGTTTTTCTCATTTCTCTTTCTACCTCTGGGGTGTTATATGGAGTTGAGATCAGGACGAGTACTTGAATCTTGGAGGGTTATCCGTTCGAATATTATTGCAGAGGCTAACGAAGATAAGGATAAGGTGATAATGTTACACTAATTTGCATCCGTAAACACTGGAGTTTGGCCTTTTCCAGGGCTGGTTGATGGCGTTCCTCCAGTTCCCCTCCAAATTTTTATAGAGGAAGTGTCGAATTTTTTAGTCGCCAAGATAATAACGAATGGGGTAGAAGCGTTCAGTGAAGCAAAAGGCTTCCTTAGTTTAGATAAAGGGGATAGCGGACAATGTTGATGTAGTCATCACTTTTGAAAGTGTAGGACCTGGGACGAACTTAAGGATTTTTTTTAGAGCATCATATGGAACAGCTGGAGCCAGTGGTGCAGTTCAAGATCTCAGATCTCTTGTCAAGGTCTATAAAGGCCATGATTCGCTGGTCACATTTAGTGCCAGATGTTTTGATGCTGCAAGGGATTTTTCGAAGAAGTTGAGAAATTCTGGTTGGGTAAATTGACGCTCTATTACGATAGAGAATCTTGAGAAACTATTGCAATATGCGTGGATCCTGAGTGACATTCCTGATGCTATCTTAAATAGTTTTGACACAGAGATAGAAAGGGATCAGATGAAACTTTATTGTTCTCTCAAATTCGTAAGCACATGTCAAAATGCCCTATAGTAGATAGCTCCTTTTTGGACGGGATGCCAAAATCTTCCAGGGCTATTCTGAAGCATCATACACAGAGTAACTCTGATTCCACAATTTTGAGGTTATTCACGTTCAGGATCTCAGGGGCGTTACTATAATTGTGATAGGCAGGGGCATACTAAGAAGTTTTGTAGGGTGAAATATTGTAGAGCTTACAAGTCTGCATATCATGGTTGGCAGTTTTGCCTGCTTCTTAAACATAATGAGTCTAGAAGCATGCCTCAGAGCACTGGTCTGACAGGTAGAAGAACTCCTCGAAGGGGTTTTTCAGGGGCCGACAAAATTTTTGGAGCACCAAGCACCAGATAGGGAGAAGATAAAAAAGGTTGTTTTTTGCAATATAGGACTTCTGGGTGAGCCCTCAGAGCCAGAGCCAGTAGTAAAAGTGTGTGTGTATGAGGTTGATATGAACATCTTTATAGATACAGGCACCTCTATTAATTTGATGGATTATGAGTTGTTACGATTGATGCTTTCTGATCATTCTTTGAGACCTGCTAAAGAGACAGTATGTGATGTGCAAGCAAATAGGTTACAGGTTTTGGGCTACACAGATGTGCGTTTTTCTCTTGGGGTTAGAACTTTTACAGAGACATTTTTGGTTATATGAGGGGCTGCTTTGGGGAATACATTGTTACTGGGTCATCCAACATGTCGGCGACATAAAATATCAGTTCATACAGGGGTATGTGGTATAACTGTTGGAGTACCTCGTGTTTTTGTACCTTGTGAGGGAATGGATATAAGTAGAGAGGATGATGATAATGGATCAGATGTACATAAAAATTTGCTGGTGGATTCTGAACATGTTTCTGCGGGTAGGAAGTTTTATAAGGGGGTTTTGTTGGTTGATGTGGTTCTTGGTCCTGGTATGGTCTCTGTGGTGACATTTCAAGTGAAAGGTGTGCATAAACCCAGGCAAGTGTGTGTGGATGAGTGTTGTGAAAAGCTGAAGGGGGTAGTGTGTATGGTTTCTATAAGGAACGTATCGAGTTCAGGGGATACTTGGGTAGAGTTGCTAAACTGTAATGATTCAGTTCGGAGCTATCAGAAAGGTGCTTATGCGGTCGATTTTGTTGATTAGGTTGATGAAGATAATTCAGTTGCTCTTGTTGGTGATATGTGTGAATTTTCAGAATCAGATTTACAAGCCAGGAGGCAGGTTTTTAAGGATCATTTAGCCGATGCTGATTTTAAAGAATATATTGAGGGTGTGGAAGATGGTCTGGCTGAGTTTGTGGACATAGTCGCACTTAAAGGGGATGAGTTAGGGTTAACAAATGTGTTAGAACACAAAGTTCATTTAGAGGATAAGACTAAGCTTAGTTTTGTCCCTTCATATAGGATTCCTTTTAAGATTAGAAAACAGGTAGAGTAAGAGGTAAATAAGTAGTAGGAGGAAGGCATTGTCAGGCCCAGTTCCTTGCCTTTTAATTTTCCGTTGTTAGCAGTGCCTAAGAAGGATGTTTCAGTCTGGGTTTGAGTGGACTTTGGGAAGTTGAACAAAAAAACCATTCCTGATCATTACCCTGTGGCGTGTTTGCCAGATTTATTTACTGAGATGGGCGCAAGAATATTTATTCTTCAATTGTTCTGATGCAAGGGTACTTGCAAGTACTGCCTAGCGAGGAGAGTCGCAAGTATACAGCATTTTCTTTGCCGAAGGGACATTATGAGTTTATGCGGATGCCGTTTGGTTTATCAGGTAGTCCTATAACATTTACAAGGCTTGTGAATACAGTTTTGCATGGCTTGTTAGGGAAATCCATTTATTTTTGGATGGTATCTTAGTTGCCACTGATTCTGTAGAGGAACATTTAGAGGTTCTTAGGAAAGTTTGTAGAAGGTTTAGGTTAGTGGGTTTGAAGATAAAATTAGCTAAGTGTAATTTTCTGAAGAAGCAGATAGTATGTTTGTGTCATGTCATTTCTAAAGAGGGTGTTAGAGTAAATGAGGATAAAGTTAAGTCAATTGTAGATTTTCCTACTCCTAAAAATAAGAAACAAATTGGGTCTTTCTTGGGCATGGCTGGATTTTTTTGTAGGTTTGTCAAGGGTTTTTTTCTATTTTAGCGTCTCCTTTAGTAGATGTCCTAAGGGGCGATGTGCAGTTTGAATGGGGTGATGGACAGCAGTCAGGGTTTCAGAATATTAAGGATGCTTTAGTTAATCCCCCAGTGTTGAAGTTTCCTGATTTTGAACGTCCTTTTACTTTGGTGATAGATGCCAGTCACGACGGTATAGGGGCGTGCCTTATGCAGAAGCTCGGTTGAAGACTCCATCTGATTGCATTTTATAGTAGGAAGTTTAAGACACGGGATAGCAATGAACGGCTATGGTCGGTAGTGGACAAGGAGGCCTTTGCCATAGTGTCTAGTTTGGTTCATTTTAAAATGTTATTGATGGGCAATCAAGTAGAGGTTCTTACAGATCATAAGCCACTGCTGGATCTTTTCAATAAGCTGGATCTTTCCCCTAAAAGGGCTAGGTGGTATTTAACAATCAGACATTTTGATGCCAAGCTTAGGTATATAGAGGGTAGATATAATGTTGTAGCGGACGCCCTTAGCAGAAGTTTTGATGATTTGGATGGTTCTAATGTATGTTATGTATCTGGAGATTGAATAGACTGGGATATTAGTTTAGTGGAATCTAGACAGGATGAAGATGAAATTTTGGCAGACGCAAAAGCGTTTCATAGAGGGGAATTAGTTCAGAAGGGTTATAAGCTGCCTTTTGCAGGTCTTGAATTAGAGGGTAATTTGTTAGGAAAATTAGATACAGACTGAGGATAAGGGTGACACGATGCAAATAGTTGCCCCTAGGAGTTTAGTACCTACAGTTCTGGATATTGTTCATTGCAGGTCTGGCAGTCCACATTTTGGTACTGAGAAGACATATCAAAATATACAGGGCAATTCTTTTGGAAGAATATGCTCAGGTCAATGGAAAACTTTGTGAGAGGTTGTTTAGTTTGTAATGTGTGTAAGCCATCGAGGGTCGTTTCTTGTAAATTGGGTTCGTTTCCTATTCCCAGTAGACTATTTTCCAGAGTTCATAAGGACCTACTGTCCAATTTTTGTGAATCTAGATATGGCCATAGGCACCTGTTGGTGGTTGTAGGCAAATTAACTAGGTTTATAGAGATTTTTCCTTTGAAACATAAAACAGCGGAGGAGGTGGCAGTCGCAATCTTTAATGGATATATTTGTTGTTATGGGGTGCCTAAGGTGCTGATTACAGATGATGGGAGAGAATTTGTGAACAAGATGTTTGAGTGTCTTGCGGATGTAATGGGCATTCGGAAATTCACTATTATTCCCAATAGACCAGAAGCTAATGGACTATGTGAACGGGCAAACAGGAAAGTAATTGAGGCTCTCAGAATTACTGTAGGGGGCAATGATGTGAATTGAGATCGATATATTCCACCGGTTTAGCATAGCATCAATTCTATGGTTAGTGGTACCATTGGAATGTCTCCCAATAAAGCGTTATTTGGCTGCCCAGTGCGGGACGTGTTCGATTTATTACCTATTTCATCGGGTGATAATACAGTTAAATCAATGATCTCTACTGCTAAAGAGAGATATGCGTGTCTTGCTAAGAATCTTGAATTGAAAACTCAGGATATGGTTGACAGGAGCAATTCAAAGCCAGGTGGATTTAAAGTTGCTGTGATAGATAGGGTTTTTGTGAAAATAAATGTTAGGAATCAGTTGAATTATAAACTATGTCCTAAATTTGAGGGTTCTTTTCGGGTTGTAGAAGTAAAGAAGGGGAATAAATTTGTTGTTCTAGATGAAAATACGGGTGTGTCTCAGTTGACACATATATTTAAAATTAAAAAGACAGATTAATGGGAATCTTGTGGGTTAATTCCTGTGATGTACTGTTGTTTCTGATAATTCTTTTTTCTTTCTCTCTCTTTTGTTATTTTAATGGGTTGTAGAGGTGTGTGATTTGTAATTTTTTTTTTTTTACTGAGGAGGATGTCTGCCAGTAGAATTATACAAATCTTTAATTGTCCGAGTTTAGTTTTTTTTTTTTGTTGCTTTTTTTCCTTTTCTGCGTCAGTGCAGTAGTTCGGAAAAGTTTTTGTGTGTGTTTGTAATAATGTATGAGAGGGAAAACTTAGTTAAATTGGGTGCAAAATTCCTCAGAGTTTTATAGATACATGTGTTTCTCTTCTTTGTTTGTTTGTTTTTTTTTCTTGTTTCGGGATCTGGTAACTTATAGGTCGTGGCATGGGCTAATTCCATAGTGAGGTTAGGTCCAGGTGTTATTATAGATGAAGACTATGATGTATGGTTGTTGTCTGACGTGGTATTGCTGAGTATGGAGATTGATGATATAAGTTCGGCAAGGGGTGAGCTTGAAGCATCCCAGAATAATGTTCAGTTGTTTGGAATTTGCTGTGTGAGATGAATACCGGACGAAATTTTTCTGATCCGTTGTGGGGTTGGTTAACCGAACTTAATGCTATAGCTGTTAGGATCGAGGATAAGATTAAGAACACTTTAACATATAAATTGCTAATTTGGTGAAAATTGAACAGGGATCGGCAGAATTAGCTAGCCAAGGTAAAACTTTGATGACTTCATGAGATAGTAATGAGAAATTACGAGAGGGCTTTGAGACATTAAGGACATCTTTACATGGGTAATTGGTCACAGTTGATAAGATGGGGGTAGACTTAGATGTTACGATAGTTTTGTCTTCTTGTCAAACTACCTTCTGGAACATTGAGAAAGAAGCAGAATCCATATTATCAGATATTCAAATACAGGGTAAGACAGTGGATGACTCTTCCAATGGGCGAATTTTTGGAGATATTTTACCTCTCGGGTCTTTAGAATTGACTTTAATGAATGCAGCATATCTGTATGGTTCACAGATAATTTTTACTGGGAAGAATTTGTATTGCTATTATGGAATTTTAAAAGTTCAAGTGCCTGAAAGAGGGTTGCTTGTGGAAATTCCAGTTAGTAACTTGAAATCGTTTCATAGTTATATCATATGACCTTTTCATAGTGGTTTTAATGGTTCAGTAATAGTATGGGATAGTGAGGAGACTATGTACCTTTAGGGGGACCAGTTTTAATCCTCGGCTGCTAACTGTAAGTCAGGATGTGTTTTAGTTCATGATTGATATATTTATGACAGTAGTACCTTTACACTCATAAATGTTGACTGGTTAGGATGTGAGAAGGTGTTAGTACATAACAAGACTCCTTCTGATTGTGACTTTTGAACATTCCAACATGAGTACAAGGCGGCCTCTAGGAACTCTCAATGCGGTGTTCTGCAAGCGATGTGAGGTCTCCATCCAGTGCCATAATTCATCGGATACATTTGTTCTTTGAGGATCCTGCCTCTTCGATGCGGCATGTAGACTGGTCAAGCCGAAGTTTCAAGTCCTAGGCAAGAGTGTCTTCAACTCTACTACTCGTATCTTCATGCAGCATCTTCATGGGGAACATCAAGTTGTTCCAGTGCAGCCACAATTCCACCACTTCTACCAATGCCTGAAGACAAACCTTTCCCTGTGCCGAATCAGTACCTCCTCACTGCTACTTTATCAGTGATCGGGGCCTTTCTCGCCATACTCTTCATGAAGTGGGGTATTTCTCGTGTACGAAAACATTGTGTGAGTAAACCCTCACCTGAAGATCAGCCTGCCAGAGGTGTGGCTGTCCATTTAGTGCACGAATCTGGCAATTAAGGATTGCTATTTCCCTTGCGATGGGGACAGCACTTCTTTGGGTGGCCGAGCGTCCTAAAAGTTCATAGGTCACAAGTATTTTGTGAATTACAATACTCAATAGATGTTTGATTAATAAGTGTTACAACCTCTTTTGGGTTGTGGTGCAGGCTTTAATACACACTTTAGATTGTAGTCAGTGTATTAAGTATATATATATATATATATATATATATATATATATATATATATATATATATATATATATATATATATATATATATATATATATATATATATATATATATATATATATGCTATATATATATATATATATATATATATATATATATATATATATATATATATATATATATATATATATATATATATATATATATATATATATATATATATATATATATATATATATATATATATATATATATATATATATATATATATATATATATATATATATATATATATATATATATATATATATATATATATATATATATATATATATATATATATATATATATATATATATATATATATAATCTTACTACAAATATATATATATATATATATATATATATATATATATATATATATATTTTCTCAACGGAGATATTCCGAGGTAGCGTGAATTTCGATATTAACTGTAGTTGACATTTGTTGGAAGGTACTTCATGATTGTATATTAATCATATGTGATAAAAATTTCATATATATATATGTATATATTTGTGTATGTATAAATATAATAGATATTATATATACAGTATATATATATATATATGTATATACACACACATGATTACACACATATATATATATATATATATATATATATATATATATATATATATATATATATACATATATATATATATATATATATATATATATATATATATATATATATATATATATATATATAAATGTAAATGAATGTTTGTACATGTCCATATGTTTTTGCGCTATAGAAATTTGTCAAGAATGGCCATTATTTGAATTAATTTTAGATAATATGGTAGGTTCCAAACCCATACCCGGCTCCCATCCCCTCCCCCTTCCCTTTCCCCATCACCCTTTACCCTTCCTTTGAAAATAAATGTTAACCCTTGACCATTCTGCATAAAATTTTGCATGTGGCCACCATTTGACCCTTCTTAGATAATAGGATAGGTTTCAAACATGTACCCCCTTCCCCTTCCCCCATCCCCCTTACCATTCCCTTTGTAACTCATGTGGTAACCGTTTGACAGATCTAGACAAAACTATATATATGTTGCCATCATTTGAAAAAGATAATAGGGAAATTCAAACCTTTACCCATTCCCCTTCCCATCCCCTAAATCCCTCATTCCCCAAAACCCTTTGTAACTTATGTGGCATCTGTTTGACCGATCTAGATAAAATGTGACACGTGGTTATCATTTGTCCCAAATAAATAATAAGGTAGGTTTCAAACCCATAAAAATAATTCCCAAAAAAAATACCCTTCTCCTATCCCTCTCCCCTTCCTTTGTAACCTAAAATTAATCTAAAAATGTATACAAAACTTGGCGTATGGCCATCATTTAACACAACTTGGATAATAGGGTAGGTTTTAAATCCGTACTTCTTTCCCCTTCCCCTTCTCCCATCCCCTTCCCCCTTCCCTTTGTAACTTATGTGGAAACCGATTTACCAATCTAGACAAAATTTGGTACCTGGCCATCATTTGACCAACTTAGATAACAGGGTAGTTTTCAAATAATACCTTCTTCCCCTTCCCATTCCCCTATCCCCCTTTTCCCATCCCTTTGTAACTTAAATAAAACCAAATAAAATCTAGACAAAATATGGCACATGGCCATCATTTGACCAAACTTAGATAATAGGGTAGGTTTTTAAACCCCCGAAAGCTATAAATAAAATTTTGGAAAACGCAGCTTTATTTCCCCATTCCTTCCCCCTTCCCTTTCCCCATTCCTTCCCACTTCCCTCTCCCTTTGTAACTAATCTGGTAAAAACTTGACCGATTTAAATACAAAAATTTAGCAAAAATGGTCATCATTTGACCCTCCTTAGATAATAGGGTAAAAATCTAATCCGTACCAATTTCCCCTTCTCCTTCCCCCATCTCCTTCCCCTTTCCCTTTGTATCTTATGTGATAAATAACCCATACATAAATATAAATTTATATAAAGGAATTTCATGTACTAAAATAAGAGCAAATAAATATATTATTAAAATTTTTTCTTTCCTGTGAATTAATAATTCTTTATCAAGGTTTGTGTTTAAAAGAAAAGGGAGTTTGTTTAAAAATTTTTCGGGTTTCCAGTGGGGTGTGTCCCCCTTATGAAAGTGGGGATAAGTTTTGGTTTAACAGGGGTTTTATTCAAAAATTAGTGAGGGGTGTTTAGGTTTAGTGGGGGCATGTGCTTAGGTTTAGTAAAAATCAAATTCAAAGTGGGGTGTGTTTAAATTTGGGTGGTAAATGGGACAGTAATGACAGTAATGTCTAGATAAAATGTACAGTCACCATACGGTAAATACCTGGATAAAAGGGACAGTCAGAACTAAATACTTGGATAAAATGGACGTACAGTGCAGTAATATCTGGATTAATAGCACAGTCACCACAGTAATACCACCTAGATAAAAGGGGCACTAAAACAGTAATGCATGGATAAATGGGGTAGCCACCACATTAAATATGGAGATATAAAATGGAAGTCACCAAGTAATGCATGGATAAAAGGGGAAAATTTAAGCAAATGTAAAAACGGGTACCTGGATGAAAGGGAAAGACAGAAAAAATGCCTGGAAAATGTAAAAATCACCAAAGTAATATTTGGGTAACTGTCACCACAGTAATGTCTGGATAAAATGGACAGTAACCACATCAGTACTTAGATAAAAGAGACAGTCAGTAAAGTAATACCTGGATAAAAGGGACAGTCACCACAGTAATACCTGAATAAATGGGTCAGTCACCACAGTAATACCTGGATAATAGGGACAGTTACCACGGTAATGTCTGAATAAAAGGAACAGTCAGCACTGTAATACCTGGGTAAAAGGGACAGTCACCACAGTAATATCTGGATAAATGGGACAGTCAGCACATGGGTTAATGGGACAGTTGCTGCAGTAATACCTGGAAAAAAGGAGGCATTAGAGTAATACCTGGATAAATGGACAGTCACAATAGTAATATCTGAATAAAAGGGATACTCAGTACAGTAGTACTTGGATAAATTGGGCAGTCAGTACAGTCATACATGGATGAAAGTGAAAATCACCACAGTAATACCTGGATAAATGGGATGGTCACCACAGTAATGTGTGGATAAGTGGGACAGTCAGCAAAATAATATTTGGATAAAAGGGACATTTAGTATAGTAATTTCTGGATAAATGGGTCAGTCACCACATTAATGCCTGGAAAAATGGAACAATTAGCACTGTAATACTTGGATAAAATGGACCGTCAGCACAGTAATTCCTGGATAAGGGACACTCAGTACAAGGAGTTGCAGGAAAATTTTTCTAAGTTCTTCAAAGTTTTCCCTGGCAGCGTCGGGTTGGTCAGCTAGTGTATGTATTTTATATTGCTCATTTAGTGTATATATATATATATATATATATATATATATATATATATATATATATATATATATATATATATACATATATATATAAGATTAAGGCATTGTACAGGTCAGGTACATATCCTATCAGGTTTGCTCAACGTTCTACGACTCATAGTTGCATCCTCAAGGCTGTAATAAAGATACAAACGCGAACTTTAAAACCAAGCACTGCATAATCCATAAAAATTACGTAATATTTAATAAAACTCAGTGAACATCAGCATGTAGAAAATCTGAACATTTTTATGAACATCTTAAAACAGGAATTATACTAAACATTAAAATTATATACAAAATATCTTTAAGATTCTAAAAACAGAAAAATTACATGAAGAATTTTTTTTCTATCATGATTTGACCCATTCTTAGATAACTGTTAGGTTTTAAACATGTATTCCCTTCCCCTCCCCTTACCATTCCCTTTGTAATCGAAACCAAACTGACAGATCTAGACAAAACTTCTCGTGTTGCCATCATTTGACACAACTTAGATAATAGGGTAGGATTCAAACCTTTACCCAGCCCTTCCCCTTAATTTCCCTCATTCCCCCTTCCCTTTGTAACGGATCTCATTTGCATACCATCTAGATAAAATTGATATTTGGTTATCATTTGTCCCAACAGTAATACAGGTAGGTTTCAAACCCAACCCCTTCCCCCTTCCCTTAACCCTTTTTGATCCCTATCCCCTTCCTTTTATAACCTAACAAGAAATCTTTCTGACCAATGTATAAAAAACATAAAACATAAAATCATTTAAAACAACTTAGATAATAGCTAGTATTTTAAAGAAATAAAGTAAAGCCTTCCTTCTCCCATCCCCTTCCCCCTTCCCCTTTGTAACTTATGAATGGAAACCAATTAACCAATCTAGACAAAATTTGGTACTTGTAGTTCATTTGAAAACTTAGATAACAAACCTGTAGTTTTCAAATGTCAAGCCTTCTTCCCCTTCCCATTCCCCTATCCCCCTTCTCCCATCCCTTTGTAACTTATGTGGCAACCACTTGGCCGATCTAGACAAAATATGGCACCAGGATCATCATGTTGACCAAACTTAGATACTAGGCTGGGGTTTTAAAATTTACCCCATTCTGTAAATCCCCCCCTGACCATTCCTGGGGAATTCCCTGGTCCCCAAAACCCTGCTTCCTCATTGTAACTAATGTGGTAACCACTTGACCGATTTAGACAAAATTTAATGACTTTCAAATATTTGACCCTCCTTAGATAATAGGGTGGTTTCTAATCCATACCAATTTATTCTCCTTCCCCATCTATTCCCCTTTATTTGTATCTTATGTGATAAATAACCTCTATATTTATCATACCTCATTTCATGTACTTGATACCATAGAAATATATTATTAACATTTTTTTTCTTTCCTGTGATTAATAATTCTTTATCAAGGTTTGTGTTTAGGTTTAGGGGAGTTTGTTTAGGTTTAGTGGGGGTGTGTGTTTAGGTTTAGTGGGGATGAGTTTTGGTTTAGCAGGGGTTTTATTCAGGTTTAGTGAGGGGGTGCTTAGGTTTAGTGGGGGCATGTGCTTAGGTTTAGTAGGGGTGTTTCAGTTAAGTGGGGGGTGTGTTTAGGTTTGGTGGGTGGTAAATGGGACAGTAATGACAGTAATGTCTAGATAAAACGTACAGTCACCACGGTAATACCTGGATAAAAGGGACAGTCAGAACTGCAATACTTGGATAAAATGGACGTACAGTGCAGTAATATCTGGATTAATAGCACAGTCACCACAGTAATACCACCTAGATAAAAGGGGCACTAAGCATAGTAAAGCATGGATAAATGGGGTAGCCACCACAGTAATAACTGGATAAAATGGAGAGTCACCACAGTAATGCATGGATAAAAGGGGCAGTCAGCACAGTAATACCTGGATGAAAGGGACAGACAGAACAGTAATGCCTGGATAAATGGGGCAGTCACCAAAGTAATATTTGGGTAACTGTCACCACAGTAATGTCTGGATAAAATGGACAGTAACCACATCAGTACTTAGATAAAAGAGACAGTCAGTACAGTAATACCTGGATAAAAGGGACAGTCACCACAGTAATACCTGAATAAATGGGTCAGTCACCACAGTAATACTTGGATAATAGGGACAGTTACCACAGTAATGTCTGAATAAAAGGAACAGTCAGCACTGTAATACCTGGGTAAAAGGGACAGTCACCACAGTAATATCTGGATAAATGGGACAGTCAGCACATGGGTAAATGGGACAGCTGCTGCATATATACCTGGAAAAACTATATATATATTAGAGTAATACCTGGATAAATGGACAGTCACAATAGTAATATCTGAATAAAGGGATACTCAGTACAGTAGTACTTGGATAAATTGGGCATTCAGTACAGTCATACATGGATGAAAGTGAAAATCACCACAGTAATACCTGGATAAATGGGATGGTCACCACAGTAATGTGTTTGGATAAGGGGACAGTCAGTAAAATAATATTTGGAAAATATTTAGTATAGTAATTTCTGGATAAATGGGTCAGTCACCGATGCAAATGCCTGGAAAAATGGAACAATTAGCACTGTAAAAATGGATAAAAAACCGTCAAAGTAATTCCTGGATAAGGAACACTCAGTAAAATGAAACATGAAATCTTGAACTATTTCTAAGTTCTTCAAAGTTTTCCCTCAGGGAAGCAGGTTGGTTACTGCTAGTGTATGTATGTATATATATATATATATATATATATATATATATATATATATATATATATATATATATATATATATATATATATATATATATATATATATATATATATATATATATATATATATATATATATATATATATATATATATATATATATATATATATATATATATATGTATATATATATATATATATATATATATATATATATATATATATATATATATATATATATAATATATATATATATATATATATATATATATATATATATATATATATATATATATATATATATATATATATATATATATATATATATATATATATATATATATATATTTATATACATTTAATATATAAATATATTTATTATATATATAAGATAATATATATATTTGTATATCTATATATATGGATATATATATATATATATATCCGTATTGGTCATATATACATATATATCATATACCTATATAGTGCTTATAAGATATATATATATATATATCCGTTTGCATATATAGCGTTATATATTGATAGAGCTGGAGGCAAGTCATTGTACTCAAGTCCTTCAACGAGGTCATAGTTTGTTCAACGTTCTACGACTCATAGTTGCATCCTCAAGGCTGTAATAAAGATACAAACGAGAACTTTAAAACCAAGCACTGCATAATCCATAAAAATTACGTAATATTTAATAAAACTCAGTGAACATCAGCATGTAGAAAATCTGAACATTTTTATGAACATCTTAAAACAGGAAATTATACTAAACATTAAAATTATATACAAAATATCTTTAAGATTCTAAAAACAGAAAAATTACATGAAAAGTAAGGCCATTCTTTACCTTATCCTTGCAAAGGACGGGCAGTGACTGAAATAATTTCGTAAAAACAAACAACACACCTTAGGCGATAAACAACTGAACAGAGGAGGATTGTCTATTTAAAGGCAGAACTATCTTTTTTTATCATCTTGGACTCCAAGATTCTTAGGTCGTGTTCATTATGTACTTGAACTATAATTGTAAAGTCCTCAGCATCAGTATCTGTTTTACATAACTTAGAGTGGTTCCTAACATTTGATTGTTCGGGATTGTTAATCTACCGCCCGTTCTAAAACTTCTCCTAAGAAGAGAGTAACAGCAGATAGCAGTTTAGATGGAAGCGACAAAAATGAGGACTATACTTACATTCGTACGTCTTACCACCTATCAATTTGTTCTAGCAGTATTGTGGCGTACATTGCAGGATTTATCGTGCATAAATTGAAGAATTCCTTGTGTTGTGAAGCCTGCTTAGTTTGTTTGACTGCCAGTGACAATAAGGCGATGTCAAGTTTAATCAAGCTGAAAAGCAAAGGGTATTTGATTCATCTCTCGGATGATGTTGTAGAAATCTGCCAGAGATGTGAGGTATTGTTTAGAAAATCAATATCATTCAATGTAAACTCGGACATTAGCCTTGCAGAAAAGAGTTGCAAAAAATTATATATGGTGTTATGAAATACTACACAGGCAAAACAATTTTTTTCAAAAATTAGAGAACACATGTTTGACAGTGATCCGTTGCGAAATCATTTAGTGTTGCTCATCCGAACATGTAATTACGCTATTCCTATGCAGGAAAACATTTTACGGCCACCCTGCTGCTGGCAAATAACAAAATGAAAAGTCGCCAGACATTCTCAAAACTTATTCTGCATACCAGTGAGTTTTCCAGTTTATATATATATGACCCATATATACAACATTATATATATATATATATACATAATAAGATAGAAATCATCAACACACAATCACGTGTGGAACAGAAATAAATTTCTGACTCACGTCGAGATCGAACCCAGGTCTCTCAGGTGGAAAGCAAGGGCGTTACCCACTGGGCCATACAAGTCAAAAGAAGTCGGAACCTGAGAGCAACTGCACCCAAGGAATTACCTGGGCAAGCTAACTGCTTGCATACCAGCGAGTTTTCCCAACTTCCGACTCAGCAATGACCCAATAGACAACATTTCATTCGAATTATCCCTTCTGAGTGATTAAGATAGAAATCATCAACACACAATCACGTGTGGAACAGAAATAAATTTCTGACTCACGTCGGGATCGAACCCAGGTCTCTCAGGTGGAAAGCAAGGGCGTTACCCACTGGGCCATACAAGTCAAAAGAAGTTGGAACTTGAGAGCAACTGCACCCAAGGAATTACCTGGGCAAGCTAACTGCTTGCTTACCAGCGAGTTTTCCCAACTTCCAACTCAGCAATGACCCAATAGACAACATTTCATTCGAATTATCCCTTCTGAGTGATTAAGATAGAAATCATCAACACACAATCACGTGTGGAACAGAAATAAATTTCTGACTCACGTCAGGATCGAACCCAGGTCTCTCAGGTGGAAAGCAAAGGGCGTTACCCACTGGGCCATACAAGTCAAAAGAAGTTGGAACCTGAGAGCAACTGCACCCAAGGAATTACCTGGGCAAGCTAACTGCTTGCTTACCAGCGAGTTTTCCCCAACTTCCCGACTCAGCAATGACCCAATAGACAACATTTCATTCGAATTATCCCTTCTGAGTGATTAAGATAGAAATCATCAACTCACAATCACGTGTGGAACAGAAATAAATTTCTGACTTACGTCGATCAACCCAGGTCTCTCAGGTGGAACGCATGGCGTTACCCACTGGGCCATACAAGTCAAAAAGAAGTTGGAACCTGAGAGCAACTGCACCTGAGGAATTACCTGGGCAAACTAACTGCTTGCTTACCAGCGAGTTTTCCCAACTTCCCGACTCAGCAATGACCCAATAGACAACATTTCATTCTCAATTATCCCTTCTGAGTGATTAAGATAGAAATCATCAACTCACAATCACGTGTGGAACAGAAATAAATTTCTGACTCACGTC
>NC_089750.1:48796739-48804239 GCF_040412425.1 Macrobrachium rosenbergii | reverse complement strand
ATATATATATATATATATATATATATATATATATAACAGGTGTTTTGAAATTAGAGCCCCTATACAGAACAAATGGAAAGTTATGTTATCTTCTGCTGTAGCCTGTCTCCAAGTACATTATTTTAAGTTTCTATTAAGCTATTTTTCATTTTACATTTCTTGTATTTTCAGACTGAGTGACGGAGTTAGATACAGCCATGCTAACGACTCGGAGGAAATAAGATGGATTGACCGAATCCGGGCTATAACCTTCAGAGAGACCAGGGATGCTAGCACATCCTTCATTTCACGTTCCTGGATAGCTAAATACATTAAAAGAGATGAATCCTTTGTTAAAAGAAACTGGAACAAAAATCCATATGACTGTCATCGCGAAAAGAGTGAGAATCTTGGAAGGCCTGAAGTCCTTTCTCAGGAGTCAAAAGACATCATAGCTGAGGCAGTGGGTAGACCAAGAAAGTCTTTAAGTAAATTGGCGCTTGAACTAGAAATAAGAAGGGGAAAGAAGAGAAGTTATGGTGCTGTATATCGTGAGTTGAAAAAATCTGGTATCAAGCCATTTCATGTTATCAGCAAGCCCAACATGACTCAGCAACAGAGAGAAGACCATGCATGGTTTTGTGGTTCATTTCTTAAAGATTGGGATGAAGCTGACTTTCTCCATGTTGCCGCATCAGATGAATTCTTCATTTACACAGTCAGGAAGCCAAATCATAAAAATGACATCATTTGGGCTGCGAAGTTGGATGATATCAGCGATAATGTGCGCTATTGCCTAGTTGTGAAATTTCCTGAATGTTTGGAAATTTTTCTCTGTTTCACAGCCAAACAGTTAATGTGGATCATCAAAGAAAAAGGACACTCATGGAATGGTGAATACTTTAGAGAAACTGTGCTCACTGGTGGAGTATTTCCTTTCCTCAAAGATCCTGAAAATGTGTTATTTGTTGAAGAAGTGACATCTTTGCATGATAAGGCACCATGTTCAAGGCTCTTCAGACACAGGAGCTGCTTCGAAACAGTGGTATCGATTTCTTCTTGTCAAGTGAATTTCCAGGTAGCTCCCCTGACCTTAATGTGTGTGAAAACACTGGTAGTATCTTAAAGATCGTGTTGAAGCACACACAGTGAACTAAGATGGTATACCAAGCCTCGACGACCTGCGAAGAGAGGTGACCGAAGTGCTCAGGGAAATGGAGTTTGAGTCTTAGCTTTTTTGTGATTTTCTGAAATCATACCCCTCAAGAATGCAGGCTGTGGTACAGGCAGATGGAGGCCACAAAAAATATTGAATACTCAGAGAGAAACTTAAATAAATACCTGTTCTGAATTACTTTTGTTTTTGTCCATATCAGCTTTAGTTTATGCTGTAGAGGAGGGGGCCTCTAATTTCAGAAACACCCTGTGTGTGTGTATATATATATATATATATATATATATATATATATATATATATATATATATATATATATATATATATATATATATATATATATATATATATATATATATATATATATATAATGCACACACACAAAAAAGAAGATTAGAGGCAGATAATGGTGATTTCCGGGCAACATGAATGCAAGGCTCTCTACTGAGATAATCACTAGCGTGAGTAATGACTGGAATACTGAAGTGACCAAAGGCAATCTCCTCGATGTTGATAAGTTTTGCATGGAGTCACTGAGACTTACATATGCGTCTGCTCATGAGCTGATCTTTGTTTCATGAGTTTCAGCATCATATTAACGAAACCACTGGAAACCAGACAGAGATGGAAGGGCATTTAGGGCGGAGATCTGTAAAGGGGGCTG
This sequence comes from Macrobrachium rosenbergii, assembly GCF_040412425.1. NCBI lineage: Eukaryota > Metazoa > Arthropoda > Malacostraca > Decapoda > Palaemonidae > Macrobrachium > Macrobrachium rosenbergii. Next base: position 48,802,422 of record NC_089750.1, on the reverse strand, counting down.
GATCTGGGAGGGCGACGATGTTTTAATGCCTATGAACTGGATGCTGAAGGTGGTATACTTACAGAGGTGAGCCTTAGGGGATTTGGGACTATTCTATCTAATAAAAGATGTCATTAAGATTCCTTACCAAATATAGAGTATTTGGAGTCACTAAACTTACTCCTCAGTGTCAAATCTGGCTAGGGAGGGTGTGTTCATTGTATCTTCTCGCAAATATGGCTAGAGAGGGTGTGTTCAATGTATCTTCTCGCAAGAGAAGTGTAATCTTGTTCTTTCAGCAGTGGAATGGATTAATCGGTCCTCTATACAAATACCTCTCACTCAGTTCTTTTAGATACTTTCCCGAAAGTATAATGATTAGCACAACAATTCTTGTGATTATAGAGGTTATTCACTTCTATCTGCATACGCTCTCATGATTCCTGAAAATAAAGCACTTTACTTTCAAAAACAGAGAAAAGATTTCCTAGATGAAAGATCTCGCGCTTGAATAAGAAAGACGTATATGATACATCTTAAAGCAGTATGAAAGACTTATATAAACACATCATCCAAGCGCTTTCTGATTCCCTTTACCTCCAAGTTTTTTTCATCTTCATCTGCACAATGAGGTTCATTTTATGGCCTCTTCTGATGTTTTCACACATCTTCCTCCTTTCAGTATTTAACTCACTTTTAAGTTTTCTCCAGACAATTCACTTCATCCACTTCTACCCGTTTTTTATTCAAGCTCTTTCAACTACCGTCCTTTACCTCGTCAGGAACAACCTAACTCCACTTTATTTACTCAGACCAGCTGATAGTCTTCAGGATACTTTTCACTCCAATTAGTTTTTCATGTCTGCATCCTCCTTCGCTTTGCCCGGTCATTCAATGTTATATTTACGTTTCATCTTTGTGTCTCTGATAAATGAATTGTGCAATGTAGGCATGATAGCCATTGTTGCAGAGAGAGAGAGAGAGAGAGAGAGAGAGAGAGAGAGAGAGAGAGATTTGCTACAAAATATTCAACTTTTTCTGAATATAATTTTAAACGGATGTTATGATATACAACCTGTAAGCTAATTATCGCCTTTCCGCAATCCAAAATAAAATGAATACGTACTTAATGGACTTTAGATCAGCGATAGAGCTCGAGGTTGATCATGAAAGGTCTGATTAATCCTTAGAGCCGATTGTAATGAGCCAATTCATATTCAGCGACTCCACTCTCATATTGGTTTTGAATACTGATTCAGTTTAAGTCTCTCCTGGAAGTAAGGCACTGGAATATGAAACTTTAACCGTCTTTAATTAGCTTATTGCGTTATAACCCTTTTCATGTCTTTTTGCCTCGTTATTTTGCAATCATGCTGTTCGCATGACACTAGATGAAGAGGGGTGAAGATTGACTTAAACACAGAATGATGGAAATTTCTTTCGTTTCAGACTACAGATCAATATCAAGCATTCTAATGTACAAGTTTCAAAACACCTGATACCGATTATCTAACTCTCATTATGCCTGTAATCATGGTAACAGTTATTGCTATACTCATGCTTCATATAGAATATTGAAAAATATGTGAAATATTTTCGAAAAAGAAAGCACTCTTTTCACGAGACCATCTTCTTCTTGTGTTTCCTCATTACCAAAACATCTCAAAACGCTCTGATCCATATTTTCACCTGTGCTTGCATTTTCATTATTTCTACTTACCTCCACGCTTTTCACCCTTTCAGTTCTTCTTATGTTAACTATAGTATGGAAACCTTTCATCTTCACAGCTTCAGCCTTTTTTTCGTTCATTCGCATTCAAAATTCACACTTCAGCACCACAAAGAGTTAGCTCAACAATCACGTCATCCACTCCGACCTTGGTTTCCCCACAAAATATACAAGTCAACTATTTCCACTCCTCCATCATCCATATCCAAATTGATTACTCCACATTTCTGGTTTACATTTACCCTCATACCTTATATATACCCACATACCCAAACTGCTTATGTTTATGATGATCCTTCTTGCCTTACAAATAATCAGAATGTTTCATTAGTGTAGGCTGCTTTTATTTTCTATCCCCAGTCAGTCGGTACTGTACCATGAGTTAACTTCAACCTTTCCATGAACCATTCTCTGCTCGTCCTGCAATTTTCACCCCATTTAAGATTTACATATCATAACACAACCTTTGCCTCCATCACGGAAGCTTTTAATTGCTCTCAGAAACTTACTATGTAAACAACATGTTCTTAGTATCCTCTGCATTATCTTGCTATTGATTTATCATATAAGTTTCCCAAGCCAGTGTATGCAACTCAGATTTAATTACTTTCAGATTTCACACAAAAACTTCTAAGTAGAAAACATTTGATCCACACACCCTCTTCCTTATTTAAACCCACGATGCTCTTCCCTGATTAATCTTTCTGTCATCAGTCTTACTTTCTTGTCATAATCCCATCTTATACATCCCAAACATACAAAGTAAAATTATGCCTCTTTCACTGTTAACTTCGTACAAAAGGATTATTATTCCTCTCACTCATTCATTTAAAGACTTTTTTTTTTTTTAACCTAGATTTACCTAACCGACCCTAGCTTTCCACTCAGTCACATTCACTACCGTTGTGAAGTATCCAGCTGACTTTGAACCGGTACGTTTTGGACCTGTCAATTACCCTCCTTGCGTCCACTAGACGCACTTCACAAGCATTCTCAAATTTGAACTAGCCTTTGCCCCTGTAATATTCTTCTACACATATGAACTCTCATACATGCTGAAAATGTCCTTTTCTGTCACCTATATTCACTTTTAAATCAACTACGCAACCACCTTTTTATATTCTCCAGCTAGATCAAGGCTATTCCTGGGCCATGTAAATTCACTGCTATAATCTTTGTCACCACGTTTAATCATACCCAAAACCATCTTCAAACTGTTTTCCTGGCCCAAGAATTTTCTTAAAAATTGATGTTTGCCATTTCCCTTGCTCCACAACTTTCAGGTATCCCAAATCAAATATCATACAGTTCTTTTCTTCTCCGCTACTTACACATATCCAAAAACACATGACATAGTATTTAATTCTTACTTTGTTTTATTTTCAATATTAGAACAGGGTATGAGGATGCTAACTATTATTCCAACCATTTTGTGATTTCCCATCATACAGAATGGCAAGGCTAATGTTATTGTCATTTGCTGATACCACACAGAAGTGAAAAGTGCGTTTACCATTTGCCTCAGTAAGATTCATTAGCCATTTATGGAGCATTTCCCTCCACCAAGAAGTTATAGCAATAATAGGCACTCTTCTGCCTTGGGGTATGCTATCTCTGTGCCAGGAATCATTTGCACTTCCTTTGGAATCAAAGATTACGTTGAATCATTAACTACCATTGTGATAACAGTCCTCGGTCATTAGAAAGACCCAAAATATGCAGTTGCCATTGGTCTCTAGAGACGGGCTCAATTGTCCATATACGAACGACGCATATCCTCTCCGAGTGGTTCATGAAACACTTACCCCCTACCCATCCGGCCCCTCCTCTGCTTTGGGATAAGGTGCACGAGAATCAAGTTTACTGATAAATTACGGGCCACAAGTGTCTACATAGAACCATTTATTACCGCTGCAGTAGCTGCAAAATTAATTTGACTGACCTGACACAATTACATCCAGACACACACACATATATATAGGAAGGTTCAAAGTGAAGGATCAGTTCTTTATTCCTTTTCTAAGTACTTCATTATTGCTGCAACGTTTCAAGCGTAAAGTCCCATTTGCAAGCTATAAAAAGAGAAGACAAACGTTAAAAAACCAAACTCGGAATAAGAATTAACAGTTAAAAAACTATACAAATATTATAAACGACAAGTACAAAAGATAGGGAGGAGTGATTACCATAAGGTGCTGAGGTTACAGACCGAGTGACAATTTGGGCTGGGTTCAGCTTCGACTTAAGTTCACGGGAGATACATAGGTGTTGAGGAAGACTGGGTGTTTAACCTCGGAACTAGTTGTTTAATGAAGAGTGATTCTAAGATTGCTAAATATTGTTCGTTAGGAGTTTGACCTATGATTTTAAAATCTTTGTAATTTATGTCAGATTTACATTTCTTTGTATGTTCACGTATACATGAAAAATTAATTTGACACCTGTTCTATAGCTAACGCCTCGATGAGAGTCCAGTCTCACTTTGAGTAACCTCCGTGTGGAGCCGACGTACTTCCCAAGATTACATCTAGGGCAATTAAATAGATATACGACTCCTGAGGTCATTAGTGGATCGAGTTTCTCCTCATGTTTAAATAGAGATCTAATGCCCATTGGGTTGCAGGATCATAGCTGGGTAAAAATTTCTGATTAACAGGGTTCATTAGAAATTTTTGTCTTTAACTTGCAATTTAGTTTTAGGCTAAAAGACTTTTTTACGTGGCTAAGAACCAATTAGCAACGGGACCTTTGTGAATCAATTCACGAATTTCTAGAAATTTAACTCTTGAATAAATGGGGACAACTTGCCCATCGATAATCGTAATTTTACCCAACGGTACTGCATGGTATTTTAATTTATTTGAATTTTAGGATGGAAGATATTGTTTAAGAATTTGTATAGATGTTAATAAAAACAAGTTTCGACGGAAAGCAATTGTCAGTGAAATATTGGTGGAGATAGGTTATTTCACTGTGAAAAAGATTCTAATCAGATGTTATGTTAAAAGTCCTATGAAAGAGGGTAGACATGGAGTTTAGTTTAAAATTATAAAAGCAGTTACTATAAAATTTTTGCCCAGGCCAGTAAAAGTTTTCTTTCTAAAGACCGTGGTGTTAAAATGCTCTTTATATCTAAAAACTGTTACATCTAAAAATGGTAGCTTAATTTCATTTTCATATTCAGTTGTAAAATTATTGTTAGGATGTATTTTATTGATATAAACAAGAAATTTGCCAGCTTGATCTTTATCTCTGAACAGTAAAAAGGTATCATCCACGTAAAATAAGGGATGGTAGGCCAAAGGATAATTGTCCAGTATGCGTTCCTCCAGGAAGAACATAAAAATGCTTGCAAAGGTGGGACCCAAAGGGAATCCCATCGCCATACCATCAACCTGAATGTGGGCTTTACTGTTAAAAACAAAGGCTTTGTCCTGCACAGCGAGCTCGAGCAATTTTCTAAAATCCGTGAGGTTAAGATGATTAAAAGTGGCTTCTGGGTCAGTAAAAACATGGCTAACAATAATTTCAATGGTTTCTTCTACCGGTACATTAGTAAAAAGAGACTCCACATCCATGCTAACCATAAATAAGTTTGAATCCTGGTGTAAGATTTTTTCTTTAAAATGTTCTGAATTCTTACAGCTATAGATATACGTAGTTAAAGGAGCTATGAGAGGTACAAGAAATTTAGCAATTTTATAATTAGAAGTAGCATAAGAGGTGAGGATGGGCCTCATTAGCATACCTTCTTTATGGATTTTAGGTAACCCATGCATCACCCCATATGAAGCACTTGTACTATAATATAATGATGTATAAGTATTTTCACTAATGATTTTACAGTCTTTGAGATATTTCAAAAAACTGTTAATTCGGCCTTCTGTCTTAATTAAAGACAGCAGAGTATTTAGGTACTTCTGTTATTGAATTTAGATTCATCCCCTAGGGTATTTTCCATCTTTTGTATATATT
>NC_089750.1:48784239-48791739 GCF_040412425.1 Macrobrachium rosenbergii | reverse complement strand
ATTATTCTGAAACCTATCTGGACATGTGAAATTCAGCTTTTGTCAGAACAGTTTATCGACAGTTTTTTTTTTTTTTTTGACTGAAGAGCGTCATAGACAGTATATATTGTATTCTTTTATGTATGATATGAAATTGGCAATTGTCAGTAACGTGAAAACTCTTAAGGAGTTGTAAAATGATGTTGGTCTGATGTCGCATCTCGAGATTCTAAATCTTTCGGAAGTCTTCATATAGAACTAACCGTGTCAAGAATCTCATAACTCCCCTCAACACCCACATGACGGGTTGTTCAAATTTTGCCAGAAATTAGTTTCCACGTTCATTCTATTCATGTCTATGTCCACTTTCGGAGACTTGAAAGTCATGATGTGATGCTTTACTGCTGCTTAATTTTATCCCTACGTACATTCTGACAGTGAAGTTCGTATTTGTTTGCTTGAGGTCTCTCTCTCTCTCTCTCTCTCTCTCTCTCTCTCTCTCTCTCTCTCTTCTCTCTCTCTGTCGCTTTTTACGGGTCAGTAACCGGATAGATAAAAAGTGTTAGGTAAATACCGTTGTCATTTTCGCAGATACGAGCAGTTGCTTAAGTTTCTGGTTATTCATCTTTTGTAATGCAACTGCAAATTCATGAAAGTTGTGATAAGCCTCGTTCCTGATTTTTTTATTGTTTTAGAACAAAACTGGCAACTGGCGCCGTAATTCGATACCACAGGTAATATGATATGAGACGTGTGGGAGATGACCTGTTAAAAGATCTTGGAAAATAATACTCACTTTTGAAAACAGATTTAATTTACCTTACACTTTTTCGATGGAACGGTTGAAAATAAGGATCATGTCAAGATTAGCGAACCCAACATCTCTATGTCAAGAACAGCGAACCCAATGATCCACGTGTAAAGAATGACCAACGCTTTCCGGTCCGAATTCCAATTCTACATGAAGGCTAGTACGTACTTAACACGGCGAAACAGTTATTCATCTACATTGTTTCGCCGTGTTTAGTACTAACCCCTGGTGGGTCAAATGTATTTCGCTTTGTTTAGCCAATTGTCTGGCACCGAAGTGTTCACGTCTAGAACAGCGAACCCGATTATTCCCTTGCAAAGAATAGCGAACCCAATAATCTTCTTGTAAAGAACAGCGGATCCTGCTGCGAGTGGGTTCGCTAATCGTGTCATGATCAATAAATAATTTGGAAAACTACAGGAGATACGATACCTGTGAGTAAGAGAAAATGATTATAATGTCCGTATCCACGTGACGGTTTTTCATGGTTTCCAGAGTTATTGCATCTCTGAGCAATTTAGTTTCTATAACAATGATAACATTCTTTGTAAATTATTCATACTAAAGTTAACTAATGGCATCTTCAGCAATAGGATGTTGAAATAAACCATTTCCGTTTTCCTGTACATTTTGCCCGATTGTATGAGAGTTGAAAGCCCCCTCCCGGCCTGAGCGGCGATTCAATAGCTCAAATGTTGACCATTTAGTAACTATTCTTGACTGGCATGTTAGGAAAGTCTTTTTTTTTACATTCTTTAATGCCTATTAAAAAAGGAGATTGCGTGTTTAGAAAATGCAAAAGGGAGCTGTTGTACCTGTCACCTTGAGTAGAAGCTGGATCAAATCAATATTCACCGGAATGGCTGTTTTTCCTGATTTGGCGAAGTAGCTTGGAGACTGATTGTTCATCATCCACATATCTAAGCAAGCCATTCGCTCAGAAAATTGAAATGTGGACAGGAGATCCGGCTGCATTCTATCCTAAAAGTATTGTAGTACCAGCATTGTGTAGAAATTTAAGTAAAGCAGTCTGTATTTGAAAGGGGGTGCCTGTAGTGGTCATTATAAGTAGGTTAGTAACCGTTTTCTTCTTCAGGGCAGACTTTTCGTTCCATGAACTCCAAATATACTATATGTGCAAAGAATAGTTTGACTTAACAAGAGTTCATGCTGTTACGCAATTATTTGGGCCAGGGGTGAAGGTTACCTTGTTAAAGCCTCCCGTTTGACGGTATACATTTTGAATGAGCCAAGAACATTCAGGTCTGGTTTTCTCTCCTCATTTCTCTTTATTTCCCTCGCCCTGGCTAAAACCCACAATAGTCGTCTAACAGTAGGGTACATAAATCACTGCTAAAGCCAACAGAAATATATTGTCTCTTCAGGGAACTAACTCAAATAACTGTTCCTTCGTACGAATCGAGAATCGAACAGGGGCCGTCAAGTTTTATTCTAGAAGCGCTGCCACTTCGTTACTGGGCAAAAGAAAGAGAAACAAGTAAAACTGCACCGAAGTTTCTTCAGCGCAATCGAGTTTTCTGTACAGCGTATAATCAAGGCCACCGAAAACAGATCTATCTTTCGGTGGTCTTGTTACAATGCGGTATGAGCTGCGGCCCACGAATTTTAACCACGGTCCGGTGGTGGCCTGCCCTATATCGTTGCCAGATGCACGATTATGACTAACTTTCACCTTAAATAAAATAAAAACTACTGAGGCTAGAGGACTGCAATTTGGTATGTTTGATGATTGGAGGGCGGATGATCAACACACCAATTTACAGCCCTGTAGCCTCTTTAATTTTTAAAATAAGAAGGCGGACGGACAGACATAGCCGGCACAATAGTTTTCTTTTACAGAAAACTAAAACCGTCTGATTGACTGACTACCACAACCTTAACGTCACAACAGTAGTCCTCCGCCCACAGAGAGAGAGAGAGAGAGAGAGAGAGAGAGAGAGAGAGAGAGAGAGAGAGAGAGAGAGAGAGAGAGAGGTTGACATAAGGATTTAAGACGGAAGTGAAGGTCGAATTCCTAACAATCAGTCAAAAACTGTCAGACAAACAAACCCGAGCATGCAACCTGCAACGGTGAAGTTCTACACATCCAGACATACTTAAATCCGTATAACAAATGTTCCTTTTGTCCTTGGGACTTTACTGAAGAAATGTACATTATCAGTATTATATTTCACGAGACATTTTCGAGATTTCGGATTTTGCCAATAATAGCTCTTTATCCATTATCCAGATTTTAAATTTTTTTGCGTGTGGCCAATCTTCTCTATCCTTCAGCTTCAAAATCCTAAAGCGAACACGATCAGGGATGATAATTATATTCTTAGTCTCGGATGTTATTATTATGCTCTTAGTCACTTCTGTTGATCATCCGCCCTCCAATCATCAAAATACCCGTATAGTAGTTTTATATTTTATTTAAGCTGATATGTTGATTGTACAAAAAAGTATACATATTTATATCTTTTTCTTATTGGCATTTGATTTTGATCTGTTTTGCTGAATGAATTTGCGTATATTTGTAGTTTTATGAGAGGTCCTTTTAAGCAATTACGATGTTCAGTTCGTACAGAAGAGCATCCCTTTGAAGCTTACATAAAAATTACTTGCTATCTAAACAGGAAGCAAAGTAAAGATTTTTAAGTGTTGCCGGAGTTATGTACAGTATAAGGAAAATTCTGTTACTTTCAGTATATTTGGGCCTAAGTCAAGTCTGTAATCAGCCAGTAGCCCTCTTAATCTCCTTCCTTGCCACACGAAACTACACAGTCTCTGCCATTATCTAGCTACGGTTCATGCTTTTTCGATGATAACATACTTGGACAATCAGCTGAACAGCCTTAGTTTTAACTCTTAGAGTATTCAGAGAACCAAAATGAGATACACTTGTCACTACAAAGCCTTCGATCTAAATGCAAGAATTTGAAGCAATTCTGATGTCCGCTGCAGAAAAGCTTTGTATTGACAAACGGTATCCTGAGACACTGAATGTAGGTTCGAATCCTGCGGCAGAGATCACAATTACTTCATATTCTTGCATTTGGATCCAAGGATTTGTAGTAACAAGTGGGTTCAAATCCTGCAATAGACATCAGAATTATTTCCTATCCTTAAAGTTGGATCTAAGGCTTTGTAATAACAGGTATATCCAAAAAGTGTGAGGAATTCGAAAAGTAAAGGAGGCATTGTGATTATTACAATTACATATGTCTCTGATAAAAGTGACCAGTGGATATATATATATATATATATATATATATATATATATATATATATATATATATATATATATATATATATATATATATATATATATATATATATATATATATATATATATATATATATATACATATATATATATATATATATATATATATATATATATATATATATATATATATATATATATATATATATATATATATATATATGAATTTTTATCACATCACCGTGATTCATATACAAGTATTAAGATACAAACGTCCTTTTTAATATCAATTTGCTCTACCTCGGAAATAATATATTTTCATATATGTTACCGAAGGGAATTTTTAGTTGATAATAAGTTCGTCGTCCCGTGGACTCAACCAACGAAGGACAAGAACTCAGGACTACAGTGACGCCCTAACCCACAAGGCCAATAAGTGAGGTATAAGTTGATACCAATCCTCACCTACAAATCACCATCGAACTCAGGTATTTTTATTTAGAATCGGTATCTACCCACCTCTGCCATGCTGACCATGTAGTGCGTTTGTCGCACGTAGCCATATTATGAATGAATTTTTATCACATCACCGTGATTCATATACAAGCATTAAGCTACAAACGTCCTTTAATATCCAATTCGCTCTACCTCGGAAATAATATAATTTCATATATGTTACCGAAGGGGAATTTTTTTAGTTGATAATAAGTTCGTCGTCCCGTGGACTCGAACCAACGAAGGACAAGAACTCAGGACTACAGTGATGCCCTAACCCACAAGGCCAATAAGTGAGGTATAAGTTGATACCAATCCTCACCTACAAATCACCGTCGAACTCAGGTATTTGTTATATATATATTTATATATATATATATATATATATATATATATATATATATATATATATATACATATATGTATTTATATATATTATATATATATACATATATATATATATATATATATATATATATATATATATATATATATATATATATATATATATATATATATATATATATATATATATATATATATATTTACATATATTTTCAACAGCCAAACTTATAATCTCATTAATCTACAAAAATACGAAGTACTCCAATTTCTCTCAGAGTGGAAAATGAGGTCATTACATGTATAAGTGGTTGGTTTTCTTTAGAATGAAAAGTAATTACCCTACGGTGTACGAATAGACCTCTCCAAATGGTTCAAGTACATGATTATGAATTAATTTAGAATTATCTATGATTTGTAGCATTTTAAGAAAAGTGATATATATATATAAATATATATATATATATATATATATATATATATATATATATATATATATATATATATATATATATATATATATATATATATATATGTATGTATGTATATATGTATATATATATATATATATATATATATATATATATATATATATATATATATATATATATATATATATATATATATATATATATATATATATATATATATATATATATATATATATGAATGTATGTATGTATGTATGTATGTATATATGTATATATATGAAAAAACACATATATATATATATATATATATATATATATATATATATATATATATATATATATATATATATATATATATATATATATATATATATATATATATATATATGTATATATATATATATATATATATATATATATATATATATATGTATGTATCAAAGAACAGAAACAGGTGACGGACAGTGGAACACATTAGCGCGAAGGTGGACCATGGAAAAGTATTCATTTCAACATAATTCTTTATTTCCAACGTTTCATAATAAAAAGCTTTATTACATCATTAGGGAATCTGTTAAATAATGAATAAAATTACTTTAAAAATTGCTCTAAAAATCAATAAAATCCATAAAATACTTCACAGTTAGAATACAAGATAAGAAAAACGAAAAAAAACAAAAAAGACATAAAAGCAAAATCAAAGACCGCTAACCAACCTTATACCAGGAAGACAGAAGACAAAATGCATAAAAAAACGTTAACTCAGGTATGAGTGGAGGAGGTCTGGGTATTTAACTGGCGAACTAGTTGTTTGATAAAAAATGATTCCAGGATAGGCAGTTCACATGCATTAGTTATTTGGCCCATGATACAGAAATCGTTTCTATCAATATATGTTTTACAAATTTTCGAATGGTTTCTTATATATATATATATATATATATATATATATATATATATATATATATATATATATATATATATATATATATATATATATATATATATATATATATATATATATATATATATATATATATATACACACACACACACACACACACACACACACACACACACACATACATATATATATATATATATATATATATATATATATATATATATATATATATATATATAATTTCATGATGTTGCCTTGTAATACGTATATCCTCCTATAATTTTGACATATTTACTTTTTCATGTGTTATGTTTAAGGATAATGGTTGTTGAAGTGTCATGTTTAGTTTGGCCACAGATCTCAAAAGAGCTAATGACAACTTGATAGCGTAATTTAGAATTGTTAATACAATTTTAATAGTAACGTAATTTAGAACGAATATCTTTCTTGGTAAAAGCGTAGCTTATGAACACGTGTGTGTGTCCACCAAGGCTTGTTTCATTTCAGTTGTCATCAGTTCAGATAAGAGGGAGCGCTTTGTTTTGGGTTAATGATGACAGCTTTTGAAAACAAACACCGATTCGTCCCATACGGGCTCAAGACGAGTGGTTTCATGTTGTTACATGCATTGTTTGAGTCACGTTCGTCACTTTGAGAGAAAGAATACGTGTCCTGATCAATTACGTCATGTTTTGTAAGATGCGTTCAAAACGTTTTGCTGGGATGACGTAACTTTCCTTTTAGAAGCTTCTCTCCATTGAATCTCGCACCCAAACCGCTTTAGTGACGTCACTTCCCTGCTTCTAGAACTTTTGTATCTCGCACCCAAAATGCTTTAATGACATCATGTAATTGTTTCACTGTTACTGGAATCCTAAAATTGGTTTCATTCTGATTTCTGAGACCAGTGAAGTTGGTTCTCTCTCTCTCTCTCATTCCTAATTAGGAAGAGATTACTTTTAACATAATTTTTTGTGGTCACTTTTAACATTAACTTTTGAGATCTGAATTTAGCAAAGTTATTTAGTTCGTAACGGCGCCTGGTAAAAAAGTGTGTATTGTGTAACGCAGCTGCAGCAAGTGATTTACAGAGGTTTTCACAAGTTTGTGTAAGGTAACGTGAATTTTATTTATAATACCATGGTATGATAAGTTAGGAAGTTGTGGTATGATAAGTTAGGAAATTTTGAACAGGTAAAATCATTATTGATAAATCTTATGTGTATTTTTGTGTGTTTTTCTATTTATAATTTCTTTATATTTTCACATTTTTCATGTTTGTGATGTAACATTTATTTACATAGCATTG
>NC_089750.1:48754239-48781739 GCF_040412425.1 Macrobrachium rosenbergii | reverse complement strand
ATGTACGCGAGTTGGGCACATCTGAAAGCAAGTCTTAAGACAGTAAAAAGATGAAAGGAAAAGAAGCCTTATAACTATGGACCTAAAGATTAAGTTAGCAGCCTTCCCTTCGAGCAGCCTATGCCTCTAATGATTATAACCTTCCCTAAAACTACGCTGCTCTCGCTACCCAAAATGGGGGAAATCTAGGAGTGTTCTTTAGCAGGGGGTTGTGAAGAGCGGGCGCCTATTGTCCTGATTTCCATTCAGGTGTGGAGAGGGGTGCATTCTTAGTTCAAAACATGTTGGCCTGGCCTAACATTCAAATGAGAAGTGCTTTTAATTAGAAATTCAAATTATTTTTGGCTGGCTAGAGGGAGGAATGGAAGATATATATATATATATATATATATATATATATATATATATATATATATATATATATATATATATATATATATATATATATATATATTTATTTATGTGTGGTTATGTGTCATAATAACTCTGAAGTTATTTTCAACAAACTTGGTATACAAATGACTTACTCTCTGGAAAAGATTACTGTTGGGGTAAGGCATCACTTGCACCAAAGGGTGGTGTGTGGGAAGGGGGTGACATGTAAAAATAACCAAAAATCGACAGATATTTCTGTCTGACCCATAGTTTTTGAGCTTGCTAAGATGAATAATGACACCTCCGATGCCCTTAAAGTCCAAGTTCAGCCCCAATAGGAAGCAGGGTGAGAAGGGGTTGGGAATGGGGTGACATACAAAGATAACTGAAATCAACAGATATTAGTGTCCAACCCATAGTTTTTGAGGTCTTTAAGATAAATAGTGACACTCCCAATGCCCTTTAAGTCCAAGTTCAGTCCCAATAGGGAGGTGGGTGAGAAAGGAGTGGGAAGGGATGACATGTAAAGATAACTGAAATCGACAAATATTGGTGTCTAACCCATAGTCTTTGAGGTAGCTGAGATGAATAGTGACACTCCCTAATAGGAATGGGAGGTGAGAAGGGGTGGGAAGGTGGTGACATGTAAAAATAATTGAAAACAACAAATGTTGTGTCTAATCCATAGTTTTCGAGGACGTTGAGATAAACAGTGACACTTTAGATGCCCTTTAAGTCCAAGTTCAGGCCTATTAAGAAGAGGGGACGAGAAGGGGTGGGAAAGTGAACATTTAAAAATAACCTAAAATGACAGAATGTCTAATCCATAGTTTTCAAGGTTGCTGAAATGAATAGTAACACTCCCGATGCCCTTTAAGTCCAATTTCAGCGCTGATGGGAATGGGGGTGAGAAGTGGGTGAAATATAAAATGTCAAAAATGATGGGCAATGCAACTGAAGCAACTCTCTTAACAGGAAAGGGAGAGAGAGAGAGAGAGAGAGAGAGAGAGAGAGAGAGAGAAGAGTGGATGTTGGGAGGAGAGAGAGGGAAAGACTGAGGGGAGAGAGAGAGAGAGAGAGAGAGAGAGAGAGAGAGAGAGAGATTATAGAGAGTTCATCAGTTGTCATTCAGAGTTTTCATAGGCAGTGCCAGGATGGTCAGGATATATCTATCTCTCTCTCTCTCTCTCTCTCTCTCTCGGACGGGTTAATAAGTATGGCAGATTTGGCATTAGCTTACATCTCTCTTTGTGGCTCAATGGTTTGACCATCGAATGGAGTCGTTGTAAGGTACTGTGTCGAGGGATCAAGACCCTGCAGTACTGATCCATTTATCATTTAAAAAATTCCCCATCAGGGATATTCCTGGAGTAGCGTGAATTGGGTATTAAATGACATTTGTAGGTTCATGAGTGTATATAAATCATGGTGTGATAAAAATTTCATAATATGAGCTGCATGCTCCAAACATAGCAATGAGCTATCACGATGGAGGTGGGTTAATGCTGAAGCCAAGTGCAGTTTCCCCGCTCTTGACGGGTAACTAGCTACAGCAGATTCAGCATTAACTTGTACCTCCCTTGGTGGCTCAATGGTCTGACCATTGAATGGAGTTGTTGGAAGGTACTGTGTCAAGGGATCGAGACCCGGCAGTACCAATCCATTTATCACATAGAAAAAAAAAATTCCCCTTTTTGTGATAATTCCCCACCGGGGATATTTCCAAAGAAGCATGAACTGGATATTAAATGACATTTGTAGCTTTATGATTGTATATAAATCATGGTGTGATAAAAGTTCCATATATATATATATATATATATATATATATATATATATATATATATATATATATATATATATATATATATATATATATATATATATATATATATATATATATATATATTACTAAATATTACTAAAAGACCTCATTCAAACTGGATGGTATCTAACGGAGTTTTTTATTCAGAAAAAGTTACAAGCTTTCTTGGACAAACAGTCCACATTATCAAGTATCCAGACAATGAGCAGCTGTTATAGTCCAGCTGTATTTATATCTGTGTGCTGTGTACTTTTAATCCTATAATCGCCTAGCTCCTCCTGTGTGACCCCACCCCCTCGTGATCTTGGTCTTTCTCTGATCCCTTCTTCCAGGTGTCCATTTTCCGTGCAAATCTCTTTGCGTTTTTCCTTCGTTTCCTTGCTATTGTGGAGTATACGATTTTTCTAGATATGCTGTCTTCAAAGCCGTTTCCGGTGTTCCCTGCGTTGACAAAAATCCACGACAAAACCAAGAGAAAAGAATTAGAACATAGAGTAAAATCAATGGAAAGTCCAGAGATCCCATATAATTATGGTAGCCCTAAGATCCACAAGGAAGGGTGCCCACTAAGACCGATCGTGGCATTGACAAGATCACCGCAGAGGAGGCTGAAGAAATTTCTTTCCAACATAATGGGAAAATGGGTAGGCTTAGTATCCGAAGGGCATTTAAAACATAACATGAACCTGATAGACGAATTATCCAAAATTAACGTAAAAGACTGTAAATTTGCAAGTTTGGATGTAACTTCCCTGTTCACTAACGTACCAGTAAAGACAACGATGGAAATAATAAAAAAGAATATGGAGGAGGGGGTTTATACATGCGACATAGAACATGATGTTTTAATAAAACTGCTCACAGCGGCCCTCAGTGTTAATGTTTTCAAGTGGGGCGAAAACCATTATATACAAAAAAATGGCGTGGCCATGGGTTCAAGTCTTTCACCAATTCTAGCTAATATCTTTATGGAATGGTTTGAAAAGGAAGAGGTGGGCAAAGTAAATAAAGGGAACTTAAATATCGTAAAATGGGTAAGATACGTGGATGACATCTTGATTATTTACAAGGAGAAAGGGAAGATCTACACAAGTTTTTAGAAAACATAAATAAACTAAATGAACACATCAAGTTCACAATAGAAGAAGAGAAAGTAGGAGAAATTCCTTTCTTGGATGTCCTGGTCAAGAGGAAGGGAAAATTTAAAATTCAAGGTATATAGGAAGAAGACACACACCAATTCATTCATACATAGGTTCTCCAGTCATAGGAAAGAAATAAAAATAGGATTAATGACAGGGTTGGCCATCAGGGCTTATAGGATTTGCAGTCCCGAATTTTTAGACGAAGAGCTGGATTAACTGAGGGAGAGTTTTAGGAGATTAGGCTACCCTAAGTATCGGTGGGAGTGGGCACACATCAAAGCAAGGAAAAACTATTTTGGGGAGAGGGAAAGGATAGAAAAGGAACATTTGGTAGGAAAGAAAATAGTTACAGTCCCATCAACAGAAAGCTAAATAAATTCAAATTGATAGGCAGCTACAAAAACACCATTAGGAATAAAATTGTTAGAAACAAAAAGTCGGTAAAGGGGGAAGAGATTAGAGGGGGGCTACATATGGCAACGTGTCTAGACTGTGAAGAAGGGTTCTATGACGAAACTGGCAAATCATGTAAAGAGCAAAGCATACAACATCTGCAGAACATAAGGCATTATAATCAGACGTCGGCAGTTGCCAAACACTGTTGGGAAAATGATCACAGAATAGACTGGGAAAACATGAGTTTTCTGTACAGGAACACCAACAAAACATCTAGACTGGTAGAGAATGACTTCATAACTTGCACCAACAACACGGTGGCAGGGAACACCGGAAACGGCTTTGAAGACAGCATATCTAGAAAAATCGTATACTCCACAGTAGCAAGGAAATGAAGGAAAAACGCAAGAGAACGCACGGAAAATGGACACCTGGAAGAAGGGATCAGAGAAAGACCAAGACCATGAGGGGTGGGGGTCACACAGGAGGAGCTAGGCGATTATAGGATTAAAAGTACCCAGCACACAGATATAAATACAGCTGGACTACGCGGCTGCTCGTTGTACGGATGCTTGATAATGTGGACTGTTTGTCTAAGAAAGCTTGTAATTTTTTCTGAATAAAAAACTCCGTTAGATACCATCCAGTTTGAATGAGGTCCTTTTAGTAATTCTACTAATGCACAGAACAATTGCATATGTGATAAAGTTAATATATATATATATATATATATATATATATATATATATATATATATATATATATATATATATATATATATATATATATATATATATATATATATATATATATATATATATATATATATATATATATATATATATATATATATATATATATATATATATATATATATATATTTATGTTTTTCATGGCGATTTAGTTTGAAATATTCTCTGTGAGACAGGTAGCAACAATTTAAGGTGCCTTGTGATTCTGAATTTGTGGGTCCAGGAAAACAAAAAAAAGAGGAAAACAAAGGGGAATCTCATATGAGTGTAGGGCTCTTGTTACTGAGGAAAATATTACGTAAAACACGTGGGGCAAATTTAAAGGGAGTGTATTTACATAAATGACATTAGTACGGGGAAGAGGAATGCAAGTAGATTATTGATCCTGAAGGGGATTCCTACAGGATGAATGAAACTGGGGATTCCAGAGCACAGTCCAAGAAGCTTCCACGAAATAGGGTCCTCTGAAATGAGAGATATGCACATTATACGCAGTAATGAAAATAGACATAAGAATAATGAATTCGAAGCTGCACTGAGGGTGCCAAGGGACTTCGATGAATTAATAAGGACTTAGTACTGCGATGCTAGAGGCGCACGGACATTAGACAAGGGATTCTTTGATTAATGGCGCTCAATTCAAGTAAATGTTACGAGGAAAAAGCGTGACTGAATGGAGGTTTTCCAGAGGACTTTACCGTAACTTTGTTTCCAGTGCAGCGCAGAAAGGGGTCTGTGGATGACTTGCAATTTCTGAGGGCGAGTTCTTCCACGTGTTAGGATGCAAGGGCAAGGCGATGGGGACTTCTCGAAAAAGGGCAACGCGGGGAATTTCACGAAGGGCCGGGCAATGGCATGTGGGGCATCTGGCAGGTCAACGGTGGAGCGAACAAGGGCTCGCTGTCGAAGGGCACGAGGAGAAAGTATACTTTGAAAGGGCCACGTGGTTAGGATGCAAGGGCATCGATGGGGCCAGGTGTTTGAGAACGTCTTCACTCCACATCGTCCAGCGCACGTTTGTAAGAAAGAGGCCTCGTGTTTTCTGCTTTTATCTCCTCCTATGGGGCAGGGGGCACTTCCAACATATAGGGATGTTGAATCATCTTCAGCTGATGCCCGCAGGGGAGTTTTGTCTGTAAGGAAACGACCTGACAGAGATCACTTTTGCCTCGAAGAAAGATCTGCTTAAAGGGAGTGGCCTTAATCTTTAAACCCTTGTATTCTGACCGTGCAAAGTCGATAGACAGATGGTCTATAGACAAGCGTTTGGTCTATATGAATATATATATATATTGTATATAAATGAAGTTTCATGCTGCTTGCAAACAACAAAAAGATATATATATATATAAGCATAGTTATATATATTTATATTTTTATATATATGATATATATATATATATATATATATATATATATATATGAAAATACCGATATATATAGTATATAATTTAATAGTATAATATATCAATATGATATACATTTGATATATATATATATGATTATATGATTATATATATATTCTTGCTATATTAGAGTAATCATAATATATATATATATATATATATATATATATATATATATATATATATGTATATATATATATATATATATATATATATATATATATATATATATATATATATATATATATATATATATATATATATATATATATATATATATATATATATATATATATATATATATATATATATATATATATATATATATATATATATATATGTTTTGTCTATATGTTATATATATATATATATATATATATATATATATATATATATATTATATATATATATATATATATATATATATATATATATATATATATATATATATATATATATATATATATATATATATATATATATATATACATATATATATATATATATATATATATATATATATATATATATATATATATATATATATATATATATATATATATATATATATATATATATATATATATATTGGATATTTGCTAAAAAGATTGTTTTGAAATTAAAGCTACCTAAGCACAATGAAGTTAATAGTCTATATACATTTTCAACATAAATTCTTCCCTCCTTCATTACTTAACGTTGACTTGTGGAAGCACAGGTGAATCAGTTCATTTTCTTTATAATTCGGAGAGCTCTTTACAGAGATAAGAGCTTAAGAAGAATGAATGAGAGTAGTAAATGGAGGAATGAAGAAATCTGACGTTGAGTGAATGTCAAAAGTAAGTTAATCAATGACTACGTGAATGAAAAAAGGGTAGAAATTTAGGATTAAAGCTGATGTCGTACTTAAGAAAGAAGGCACTGACTGCGGCAGTTAATGGAGAGATCAAGATAAATGAAGAATGGACCTGAGAATAAAAGATGCTGTCCATTGAGCTTGTCATTGAGATGGGTATTCTGAGGAGGTATTGTGTGTAGAGCTATAATGTGAATTTCAGAATGCTTGTGGAAAGGATTTTCGCGATGAAATGAGGGCCATAAGGAGGTTTATGGATAACCATCAGTAGCTGATGCGATTCCAAGTGAAGCACCGTTATATGGTGGTGATAATGCGATTGAAATTATGACTAAGATTTATAATACATTCCTGAATGAGAGGAGCAACTAAAAATTTACCTACGAGAAAAGCTGATAGATCAGGTAAAGTTATTGGGGCATAGAATTACTTAATAAAACAGGAATCGGAAAATATCATTTTGATCCGGTAAGGCCTCACATATGACATCTCCAATTTATGCCCTCTTGGAATTAGCAACGGAAGTTTTTGATTAATCTGTCTTTCCTTTGGACAGATCATGTTATCCCGAGTTAGGAATTCTCTTGTAACCCTCCAAATCCTTCTTGTCAAATTGCGTATAAACAGAGCGAGAATATTGATAAAGGAAATGAATAGCGAGAATTTGTTTGCATACATTTCTTTCATCATTGCACCGAAACAATAAAACAGTATTCTCTTCAAATACGAGCAAATATTATAGTAACTTTCTGGTTTATATTATATCGGTGATCGAGAGTTGTTAATTTTACTATTTGCGGTTAAGTCATAGCAACTGCTCAATCTCTAAATTATGGGACTACACCCAATATGTTTGAAGGTTCTTCTTTTAATGCATATAAATCTTGTTCAGAGGTTTCGTCACCAAATTATGGATTTGCGTTCATCCTCATTGATTATTATTATGGGACATCCAAATCTGTTATAAAGGAACAAGGAGCAATACATATTTTTCAAATGCATCTGGCAAGCGCGCTAAAATACCTGGGCTGGGACTGTCCCCATGGGAAGTGCCTCGGACATTCGTAAGTATCCGGTTAAACTTACAAAGAACTTCTGACTCTTGAGGAGCATAACAAATTATGGATTGAAAGTTTCTTATATATTCACATATTTACCTATTCTATTTTATGTTATAGGCATTGGCATAAATTTTGGATCCCTCTATATAAGTATACAATGATGTTTTACAAAAAAAGTTTAGATTTACAACAAAATACAGACATTAATGAGAAGAGTTATGCATAACGAGCAAGATGCATTCTACTTGACATAAGTTCATATAACTCACTGATTTCATTGCATGACCTTATCAAATACATACTTATATGTATATATATATATATATATATATATATATATATATATATATATATATATATATAAATATATATATATATATATATATATATATATATATATATATATATATATATATATATATATATATATATATATATATATATATATACATATATATATATATATATATATATATATATATATATATATATATATATATATATATATATATATATATATATATATATATATATATATATATATATATATATATATATATATATATATATATATATATATATATATATATATATATATATATATATATATATATATATATATATATATATATATATATATATATATATATATATATATATATATATATATATATATATATATATATATATATATATATATATATATATATATATATATATATATATATATATATATATATATATATATATATATATATATATATATATATATATATATATATATATATATATAATCTTTATTTATATTATGGCTCAGGGGCATATACATGGAAGATACAAATACAATACACACAATCTAGATACATAAGGTAAGATGACAAAAATAATTATCGGCAGTATCCACAAAGTTGCTGAAGAAGTATAAAAATAGAATTCACAATAATTTTAATGACAGTAATTATATGGGGAATAATAGAAACGAATTAAAAATGATAACAATAAAAAATACAGATTGCAGACGATTAATTTCCATCTTGGGTCCTTAGGTGGTCAGGACCAGAAGGCTAAATACGAATATTGAAAACTGCAAAACTCTACAATGATATTAAACACAGTAATAACAGGAAGTAAGAATACCAAAAATAGCAAGGAAGTAATAATAATAATAATAATAATAATAATAATAATAATAATAATAATAAAATATGACAGATTCTGTAGGTGACACTTCATAATTGCAAAAATAGAGAATAAGTCATTCAAGGAACAGACGCCTCATTATTCCATCTTTCCCACAATTTAGATCTTCTTGCCTCACTGCTTAGGACGCTTTGTATGAGGGAATTGCTGCGGTTTCTCAGTCGGGTGACCAGACTGGACATTGTTCGCCTCACGATGATTTTCAAGTTATCCAGGCGGTTTTCTATGAACATCTGCGTGGCGGAGTGATAGCGAGGTGTGTTTGTGAGCCGTCTCAGAATGTCATTGTGAACAACAGTGATACTTCCCATGGTCTCTCGGATATAGTTCGTCCAAAAGGAACACCCATATATACTGTAGCAGTGCGGGCGGAAGAGCAGCAGTTTCGTTTCTCGGTGACAGAAGGCAAACCTCCTTGCAATCATGTTGGCAGTTGCACATAGTTTACGATGCCCCTGTTCTATGTCTGCTGTATCTTTTAAAGCGTCCGTGATAATGTGTCCCAAAAACGGAAATTCATGCACGAATTCCAGACGATGATTTCCGAGGAAAATTAGTGGTTCTGCAATATCCTTAAGCGATCTCGGGAGCAGCGACATACACTGGGTCTTGGTTTCGTTGTATAGGATATCAAATTCCTCTGCGTATGGGCGGCAGGTGTCGATGAGTCGCTGGAGACCTTGCACTGATGGGGAGATCAGAACCATATCATCAGAGAACAAAGGTTGTTTATCGTTGCTTCGTTGATAATGCATCCGATTGGGAGTGAGTTCCGTTTGACATTCAGGGCATCTGTGTACGTGTTAAACAGGCATGGAGAGAGAATGCCCCCTTGCCGGAGCCCGTTTAGGAAGCCGAAGGTGTACGACAGTACGTTACCCCATTTGACACAGAATTGCTGTGTGCAGAACCAACAACATAAAATGCCAATTAGATATAGAGGTGTTCCTCGTTTGTGTAGCTTCAGGAAGAGCTTCAGGTAGTTTACTCTGTCAAATGCTTGTCAACACATCTGCAAAACATAGGAAAACAGGAGAGGCTGATGATAGGTAATAGTTCAGCAATTCTTTCAGGATGTAGATGCAGGTGTCGGTTGAGTGGTTTGCTTTAAAGCCGAACTGGGTAGAAAGGGGAGAAGTCTCACTAAAAGAACGGACTCAAGTATCTTCGATGCAATTGTAGTAATTGCAATCGTGCGATAATTGCCAGGGTCATCTGCATCCTTTAGCTTGTTTTTTATTAACGGTATTAAGTGAACTAAGAGCAAGGAGTCTGGGAGAAACTGGTGAATTATGCATGCATTGAACAGAGCTGCTAGCAAAATGCAAATTATCAGATGGCAGAATTTGAAAGCGTCAGTAGGCAGACCGTCACAGCCGGGCGATTTATTATTAGGTAGGTTGTTTATGGCCTCGCTGATGTTACCTTGTACGATCGGCGAAATGAAACTGAATATTATCAGCAAGGAGGTTATTTACATCCCTGTGGAAGTCTTGATCGTTTATGCAATTCAGGATAGTGCTAAAGTGATCGCTCCACATTCTTGCGATAGCCTCGTCACCGACGGCTTCTCCTACTCCAAAGACAGGGGTAATCGCCTTATCCTAATTTCCTAGACATTGCATCAGGTCTTAGTTGCTTTTCATTCAGTCTGCAATGCTTAAGGGCAAGAAACTGCACTCTCATTCCTGCCTCATTAGCAGTGCAAAGTGTCCTTCCCTCGGGCTACCATTTTGCAGTAAAAAACATTTCTCGTGAATGTGTATAAAGATCTTTAACTAATTCATTCCATCCAGGTATATTACAGAGTTGCCATGACGAGAACTAAAGACCCTGCCGGATCAAATTATATTTGAATAGAATTCTTTAAGATCTCTCCTGTGATGATCGTTTCTACATTTTGGGTTACTGCACAGTTAGTTGGGCTGTTGACCGGCCTGGTTTCCGTGGTTTCCCTGAAGGATCTGGTTTTCTTTAGGTTTTAAAATCCCAGTTAACAGTGGGTGATCAGTTAGGGGTTCACGGTAAGGAGGATTACTGAATGATACCTGTAATGGGATGTGACCATAGCCCATTGCAAGATCGTAGCAAATGTTGCAGGTCACAATGGAGTCATGAAGTTGAGGGGACATGATGCAGTGGTCCAGCCAGGAGGTTGTAACTGTGTCCGTTCTGTTCTGTACATAGGTATAGGAGGAGGGAGGGAGGAGCATTACATCGCTAACTCGGAGAGCGTGATTTTGAAAGAAGCGAGTAAGCTCATTATAAAACTGTTTTGTAGGGTGAGAATTAAGGTCCCCAATTATACAAATATGATCAGCAGTAGAGTCGTGAATAACGCTGTGTAACTCACCTAGGATCATGCAGTACCAATAAAAATTATCGTTCTTTTCCCAGGGCATATAAACATTAATTATTAGGATCTTAGAGTCCCTTACTGTCACTTGAAGCCCCAGCAATCTATCACTCCTATAGGTCAACACATTCACCATATTGTCTAGTGATTTGTGCCACAGGAAAGAGAGGCTCCCTTTCGGGCCACCGGCTATGATGTGATCTGTAACTTGCATTGATGAGGTCGAGAAAGCACTGAAGTCTTCATGCACTGAATCACAGATAGCAAAGTCATGAGGCCAGAGAAGCATTTTTTGCAATGCAATGATGCATTTGAAGTTTTTGCAGAACATGTTTAAGGGAGGAATGTTCCGCTTAAGGCCAAAAATATTCCAAGAGATTATATCTAGTGAATCCATGGCAGCTCACGAAGATGGGAAATGAATGAGTTGATCATTTGGGTGGATGGGGGATTGGCCATCGAGGGTGGGCATTCACTCGGCTTGGGAGGATGGCTGGCACTTGTGCTAGAAGGTGAGTCTGCGCCTGAACCCCTACTTGGGGTGTCAGTAAGTTCCCCTTGGGGAGGTTGGTCCCGGATTAGGTTGTATCTTGAGACTTTTATGTTAGGACCGAAATTCTCGCCTTTAAGAACATCGAGGTGGTGAAATAGGCAAGTTATCCTGTAGGCCACTTTATGCATAATTTTGCATGGGAGTTCATGGGAGATAAGAGGGTCGGAGCCCGTGAGAAACTTGACTCTCTCTACTATGGCATCTAGCTTCACCAATGACCGTAAATTGTGAATCACAATGTGACACCTCCTCTCAGGTTTCGGGTGAGGTGATTCACGAATGCTGGGCTTTGGTTCAGCGGACACTCGAGATGTTCTTTTCTTTTTTCTACTTGTTTGTGTCTGCCAGCCCCCAGTCCCCTAATGATCAATCACATCTTCACCCACGATAGGGGGTTGGGGGGAAGAGATAGGGTCGGAAGACTCATGAGGGCTGGTGATCGTCGCTGAAGATCTATCTTCCACAGGAGCCACTGGGGAGGGAGAGGAGGTTGGGGGTTCGTCAGTCCTCTCTAATAGGTCTACAGGTGATGTGGGCACTTCATCCGAGGGGGAGAGGGCAGTTCCCTCATGGGAGGGTATGGCCACCTCGACTTCGCATCGCACCCTCACATCTCTCGTGTTGTTGGGAGGCGAGGAAATAATAGATGCCTCAATCAAAGGAGTCTGGTGGCCTGCTGTGCAATTGTCTAATGATTCCTGCACTCCTTTGATCACATCCCAGATCCGTGAAAGATTGTTATTTGTTTCCACTTGTACATATATATATATATATATATATATATATATATATATATATATATATATATATATATATATATATATATATATATATATATATATATATATATATATATATATATATATATATATATATATATATATTACACATACATATATATATATATATATATATATATATATATATATATATATATATATATATATATATATATGTTGAGCGCCCCTTTTACGTATTGTTATTCTTCCACTTTCTTACCTTAGATATTCTTCTATGTGTCCACCAGCACCTCTCTTTCTTCTTAAATGTCTGTTCTTTGAAGAGAAATTATCCTAAAGTATTGATATCTCTCAGGAAGGCATATAGAGACGAGTCTGTAAATTTCTTCACTTTAATAATGAAATATCACTTATAAAGATTATAAAGATCAATGCAAATTAACATGTTACAGTGGTATAAATGAAATCACTCTTGTGAAATTAGTTCACTCAGTCTATATGGGGAACACGAGAGCGAGGGGAGACGTACTCTCCCTGGTGGACGTTGCTCGAAATCTGCTTCTCTTCAGTTGCCCTCCAGTCTCTCGAACCCCTGGATTTCTTGTTATCTGCTATCTCCACCTCCTTCTAGTCCTATTGGACAGACTTATCTGCAAGGCCTCCCCTTCAAACAGTTGATTGGGAAGGACTGTAGTGGGTGTGATTCAAACCTCCCTTAGAGGGCTTGATTGGAGGTGATCTTCGGAGGGGGTGTAAAAGACCCCTCCCTAGAATGTTGGTTGGAGGGTGTTGAAGTACATCACTTCGTCCAGCCTCCAATTTCTTGGAATTTCCATGAAAACACTCCTATTGAAGGCAGGGTTATAGAGCTGGCTGATGTTAGCTTTTTGGCGGTGCTGACTCATGACTTGGTTAAGCTAATCACGAGACCATAGTTTCCAACCTTTACAATCGGTTTTATGGCTTTAGGCGCGATACACTCGCTCACTGTTTTGACTCCGTGTAAGAGTTTCACTTCGGTCAGGGTATCTTTAGGTGTTTTTCATTGTTCTCTGCCTCCCCTTTATTCTTTACTTCTCTCTCTCTCTCTCTCTCTCTCTCTCTCTCTCTCTAATCTCTCTCTAACTCTAAATATATATATATATATATATATATATATATATATATATATATATATATATATATATATATATATATATATATATATATATATATATATATATATATATATGTATGTATGTATGTATGTATATATATAATCGAGCTGTGGAAAAGCATTCTGTTTTCTATCCATTTATTAAAATGCTGACATTTCGTATCGCTTTATACATCCTCCAGGCTGTAACAGCGATTAAAATAAACAGTATTTGCGTATGAAAGATAAGATATATAGACATTACATACTTAATTTACACATTATTAGCAGTTAAAAAACAGAACAAGGGGAACAACCAAAAGCAGAGGCAAGAAGCGCAAAACATCTACCCACATGGTAGCATAAACCAGACTAACAAGAAATGCAGAACAAGAGGGAGAGAGAGAGACGCGGGGGAGGGAGCACAGACACAGAGGCTAAAAACAAGAGCAAACTATGCAATGAACAGTTGGGTTGATGCTGATTGGTGACTGAGGGCATTGACAGTCAATTTGATCATTACCAGATTCAACGGTGGTCAGTTCCTCCATACTTCGTGTTCTTCCCACAATACTAAAGTCCTTGGCATCTATATGTGTTCTGCAAGTCTTGCTATGGTTTCTCACATTCGACTGATCAAGATTAGATAGTTGACTACCTGTTCTGTAGCTAATCCCCTGGTGAGAGGAGATTCGGATCTTTAGCAGCCTCTTGGTACATCCGATGTATGTGCCTAGATTACATCTGGGACATGTATTTTTGTAGATTACACCGGAGGTAAAAAGGGGGCTGATTCTATCCTTGAAATGAAAGAGGGACCCAATGATTCTGGGGTTCATCAGGATTAGCTTTAGGTTGAGTGCAGGCAATTGTCTATTGAATAAACTAATACATTTTTTCCTGAATCTGTTGTCTGGTATATAAGGAAATCTAGCATATAGATGTAATTTAGGAGGACCGAGAACTATGGGTGAGGGATTTAGTTTCAAATTATGCAGTTTGTTAAGGGATCTATTGAAGATTGATGGTGGGAAGTAATTGTTCTTAAAATAGTTAGTGAGGAAAACAATCTCATCATGGAACGCAGGCCAACTGGAGGTCAAATTAAAGGCTTTATGGAGGAGAGTGGACACGGAATTCAACTTAAAATTAAAAAAGCAGGAGCTGTAAAAATTAGTACCTAGGCCAGTAGAAGTTTTCTTCCTATAAATGCCTGTGTGGAAACCTGTCTCATCTTTAGTAACTTTTACGTCCGGGAAGGGAAGTGAGTTTTGGGTTTCTTTCTCAATAGTAAATTTAATATTTTGGTGTTGGCTATGCAAATGTTCTAAAAAAGTGTCAACTTGATGACATGTTTAAAGAGGGCGAAAGTGACGTCAATGTAACGTTTGTAAAAGAGCGAGCGGGAATCAGAGGGACAAATATCGATGGCTTGCTCCTCCAGGAGTTCATGAAGATGTTGGCGAAGGTCGGTCCCAGAGGACTACCCATCGCCATCCCCTCTATCTGTCTGAATAGGGTACCATCAAATATTAAGGCAGTGTCCAGCACAGCCAATTCTAGGAGAGATTTTAATTGAGTTTTGTTAAACTGATTAAAAAAGGAGTTTTCGGAGGGGAATAACTTGCTTAAAATTATATCTATGGTCTCTGTTACTGGGACGTTTGTAAATAGGGATTCGACATCAAAACTTGCCATGAACAGATCTGGGTCCTGTCTGATAACTTCATCTTTGAAGTCGGCTGAGTTAGTTAGTGTGTACCTATTATTGGTCAAAGGCTGGAGTAAGGGAACGAGGAATTTAGCGATTTTATAGCTAGAGGTGTTGATGGAGGATAGGATAGGTCTTAGGGGAATTCCTTCTTTATGTATTTTGGGCAGTCCATACGGAATATTTCTCGTTCCCTCACTCCAGTCATTGACCAATAATAGGTACACACTAACTAACTAAGCCACCTTCAAAGATGAAGTTATCAGACAGGACCCAGATCTGTTCATGGCAAGTTTTGACGGTGAGTCCCTATTTAGAAACGTCCCAGTAACAGAGACCCTAGATATCATTTTAAACAAGTTATTCCCCTCCGACAACTCCCTTTTTAATCAGCTTAACAAAACTCAGTTCAATCTCTCTTAGAATTGGCTGTGCTGGACACTGCCTTTATATTTGACGGTACCCTATTCAGACAGATAGAGGGGATGGCGATGGGCAGTCCTCTGTGACCGACCTTCGCCAACATCTTCGTAAACTCCCTGGAGGAGCAAGCCATCGATAGTTGTCCCTCTGATTCCCGCCCACTCTTTTACAAACGTTACATTGACGTCACTTTCGCCCTTTTTAAACATGGTCATTAAGTTGATGCTTTTTTAGAACATTTGAATAGCCAACAACAAAATATTAAATTTAGTGTTGAGAAAGAAACCCAAAACTCACTTCCTTTCCTGAACATAAAAGTTACTAAAGACGAGGTAGGTTTCCACACAGGCATTTATAGGAAGAATACTTTTACTGGCCTAGGTAGTTCTTCGTTGGAGGGGTGGATAGAGCTGTCGCCTGGCACACTGTTGGCCCAGCTTTCGACTCTCCTACCCGGCTAATGAAAAATTAGAGGAAGTTGTTTCTGGTGATAGAAATTCATTTCTCGTCATAATGTGGTTCAGTCCCACAATAAGCTGTAGGTCCCGTTGCTAGGTAATTAGTTGGTTCTAAGAAAATAAATCCCGTTCAGGCCAGCCCTGTTAATCAGCTCAGTGGTCTGGTTAAACTAAGATATACTTAACTGGCCTAGGTACTAATTTTTACAGCTCCTGCTTTTTTAATTCTAAGATAAATTCCGTGTCCACTCTCCTCCATAGAGCTTTTAATTTGACCTCCAGTTGGCCTGCGTTTCATGAGATTGTTTTTCTTACTAACTATTTTAAGAACAATTACTTCCCACCATCAATCTTCCATAGATCCCTTAACAAACTGCTTAATTTGAAACTAAATCCCCCACCCACAGTTCTCAGTGCTCCTAAATCACGTCTATATGCTAGATTCCCTTATTTACCAGACAACAGATTCAGGAAAAAATGTATTAGTTTATTCAATAGACAATTACCTGCACTAACCAGAAGCTAATCCCGGTGAACCCCAGAACCATTGTGTCCCTCTTTCATTTCAAGGATAGAATCAGCCCCCTGTTTACCTCCGGTGTAATCTACAAAAATACATGTCCCAGATGTAATCTAGGCACATACATTGGATGTACCAGGAGGCTGCTAAAGATCCGAATCTCCTCTCACCAGGGGATTAGCTATAGAACAGGTAGTCGACTATCTAATCTTGATCAGTCGAATGTGAGAAACCATAGCAAGACTTGCAGAACACATATAGATGCCAAGGACTTTAGTATTGTGGGAAGAACATGAAGTAAGGAGGAACTGACCACCGTTGAATCTATAATGATCAAATTGACTGTCAATGCCCTCAGTCACCAATCAGCATCAACCCAACTGTTCATTGCATAGTTTGCTCTTGTTTTTAGCCTCTGTGTCTGTGCTCCCTCCCCCGCCTCTCTCTCCCCCTCCTGTTCTACATTTCTTGTTAGTCTGGTTTACACTACCATGTGGGTAGGTGTTTTGCGCTTCTTACTTCTGCTTTTGGTTTTTCCCCTTGTTCTGTTTTTTAACTGCTAATAATGTGTAAGTAAGTATGTAATGTGTATATATCTTATCTTTTATACTCAAATACTGTTTATTTTAATTGCTATTTCAGCCTGGAAGATATATTAAGCGATACAAAACATCGGCATTTTAATAAATGGATAGAAAACAGAATGCTTTTCCTAGCTCCATTATGTCTACTGTCTGAGCTTCTGCTCCTACAATCATTATAAATATATATTATATATATATATAAATTATATATATATATATATATATATATATATATATATATATATATATATATATATATATATATATATATATATATATATATATATATATATATATATATATATATATATATATATATATATATATATATATATATTGTAACATATATATATATATTGTAACACTCGTTTCACCGTTACCAAAATTTACTCAAACATTTCCAGTATCCATATAACCTTGATATGAAGTCCACAATAGGGTGGAATCATACCATAACTCAATAAACAAAGTGCAAGAATGAGTTCAAAGGGGGAGTAAACAAACACCACGAAAAACCATAAATTTAATAAAAAATGAACAGATAGAAATTACACCTGAACCTCTTTAATACAAGTACTAAATGAATCACTTTAACTCGTAATAATAATCCAAAACATACCTACACTTAAGATAGATATTAAACACTCAAACAAAAATTAGGGGGCCCAGAAAAGAGGAGGAAGTCGAATAGAGATAATAACCTAACAAATTACAAACTAAATTTCTTATAAATAAACTTGTCACTTAATAGCCTCTGGCATGAATTATTTATATTCTTCACGAGGAATAAGTGTATCCTCCACGTCTGGAGTAGAATAAGGTGGTTAACCAATTCAGGCCCAACCAAGCAGCCACAACAAATCCACAGCCGTGATCGATATAATTTAAAAGGTATATAAACCTTACCATGGGATAGCGAGATCCCTCTGGCTTTCTAACTGAACCAGAGGTGGAGCGGTGAAGCAGAAAGGACCTCCCCATTTGTAAACCGGACAAGTCTTCCAAATTGAAGATGGCAGTGATCCAGCAGAAATCCTCAAGTTCGGAAGATAAATGATAACAGAGGCTGCAACCATCAAGAAGCAAGTCACGGTAATATTCTTATATCCACCAAGCCAGGCAAAAGGGTCCCGAAGAACAAAAGGTCCAGAGAACAATTATTTGCTCTCTGAACAGAAGCTACGAAGTCACCCCCCTAAACCACAGGGGAGGGACCACACACACAACCTCCTTGAAAAGTAAACAAACATTAATAACAAGCAAACAGTTGTTATACACATGAGGATGTCTGTGACAAGTGAAACAAACGAGACTAGGTTTAACAAATGAAATAAAAATTAAATTTAATCTTAAATGAAAAAGGATCACATACTGACAATATATATATATATATATATATATATATATATATATATATATATATATATATATATATATATATATATATATATATATATATATATATATATATATATATATATATATATATATATATTAGCTGACAAATCTGGCGATGCCAGGAAAACTCTGAATGAGAACTGATAAATTCTCTCTCTCATCCCCACCATCCCTCACTCTCTCTCTCTCTCTCTCTCTCTCTCTCTCTCTCTCTCTCTCTCCAACAACCTCTCTACTCTCCCTCTCACTCTCTCTCTCTCTGTCACTCTCTCCCTTTCCTGATAAGATAGTTTCTTCAGTTACATTGCCCATCAATTTTGACATTTTATATTTCACCCCTTCTCACCCCCATTCCTATCAGGGCTGAACTTGGACTTAAGGGGCATTGGGATTATCACTATTTACCTCAGCGACCTCAAAAACTATGAATTAGACACTAATATCTGTCATTATCAGTTATTTTTACATGTCACACCTTCCCACCCGTTCTCAACCCCCTTTCCTATTGGGGCTGAACTTGGACATAAAGGGCATTAGGAGTGTCACTATTCATCTAAGAGACCTCAAAAACTATGGATTAGATACCAATATCTGTCGTTTTCTGTTATTTT
The DNA here is from genome assembly GCF_040412425.1 of Macrobrachium rosenbergii. NCBI lineage: Eukaryota > Metazoa > Arthropoda > Malacostraca > Decapoda > Palaemonidae > Macrobrachium > Macrobrachium rosenbergii. Next base: position 48,762,234 of record NC_089750.1, on the reverse strand, counting down.
TACATGTCACCCCCTTACCATGCCCCCCCGCCCAGTTCCTATTGGGCTGAACTTGGGTTTAAAGGGCATCAGGAGTGTCGTTTTTCATCTCAGCAACCCTGAAAACTATGGATTAGATGCTAATATCTGTCAATTTAGGTTATCTTTACATGTCACCAACCTTCCCACCCCCTACCCACCCATTTCCTATCAGGGCTGAACTTGGACTTAAACAGCATCGGGAATGTCACTATTCAACTCAGTGGCCTCGAAAACTATGGATTAACACTAATATTAATCTGTTGTTTTCAGTTGTTTTTACATGTCATCCCCTTCCCACAATCCCCCTTTGGTGGCAATGATGTCTTACCCCCATAGTATTCTTTTCCAGAATTTGGTTGAAATTGGCAAACGTATCTCGGAGTTATTCTGGCACATACACACACATACATCCATTTATATATATATATATATATATATATATATATATATATATATATATATATATATATATATATATATATATATATATATATATATATATATATATATATATATATATATATATATATATATATATATATATATATATATATATATATATATATATATATATATATATATATATATATATATATATATATATATATATATATATATATATATATATATATATATATATATATATATATATATATATATATATATATATATATATATATATATATATATATATATATATATATATATATATATATATATATATATATATATATATATATATATATATATATATATATATATATATATATATATATATATATATATATATATATATATATATATATATATATATATATATATATATATATATATATATATATATATATATATATATATATATATATATATATATATATATATATATATATATATATATATATATATATATATATATATATATATATATATATATATATATATATATATATATATATATATATATATATTGTGTGTGTGCATGTGTGTCCTTCAACTGAATTTCAGATATGTTGATGGTTTGTGATAACTTTTCAGCACAATTTTGCAAAGAGGACCTGTGTCCACATTCAGTTGTCCACTAGTCAGTCTTTATAGCTGCTTGATTATAAAAGACCACTAATGTTTATTGTCATTCATCAACTGAAATGGGGGAGATTAATTACTATTGAATTATAAGCTTGAATATGTTGATGTGCACTAAATCCAAAGGATCTATGTAGGTGGCAATCATTGTATTTAATCACATGTTGCAAAGCTTGAATGAAACCCTTGTAAGCTATGCATTAGACTGCAACTGGACATCAGTAGCTGGAACTTAGTGCAGTGTATGTATAAACATCAGATTTGTGTTATTGATTAACCTGCATCAGCTTATGAGTCCCTCTCAAAATCCAAATTGGCAAACCCTGAAACCATTCAGAGTAAAGTTATGATAATTATCCTATGCTGTCTAGTAACAGATAGGGCATCAAATATAAGGAGAGGGTTAGGATTAACAGTTATTGCAGAAAGGATAAGAGAAATCTATAATGCTATCAGCTTTAGACACTGAGATGTGACCGAGATTCACTTCCAAAGACAGATCCACTGAATGCTTGTGGAACTGAGTAAATATGAGGGAAATGTAATTCTGCATTAACAAAAAAAGACTTTGATGTATCGGCAAAGAAATTTAGACAGCCTCTTCCTCCTTGGGAGTGCACACCAGTTAACATGACCATAGACAGACCACCTTGCAATATATCAGACATGATTATTTAAGAACACAGAGAAAATAATCAAGGAGCTATAAAAGACTGCCTAGTGTACAGCTGAATATGAACACAGGGCTTCTTCGAGAATTTTGACTCAGAAAGGGATGTGAGGGTCAAGTAACAGGCCTGGGCTTCATCAAGGCAAGCTGAACTGTTAGCCTTTGCTATTGGCCTAATCCCAATTCACTTGGAAGGGTAATATTGCCCTAGTGATCACTGATGTTATAAGTACTTTACAGACCTTAAAAAATAGTAAGACCCTGCGCATGAAAAAAATGAGTGTTGGAAGTCTAATGATGTTCCAGGTGTTTCGAAATTTATGAAGTTTTCTGCTATAGCCTATCTCCAAGTACATTATATTAAGTTTCTATTAAGCTATTTTTCATTTTACATTTCTTGTATTTTCAGACTGACTGACAGAGTTAGATACAGCCATGGCTAACGACTCAGAGGAAATCAGATGGATTGACTGAATCCAGGCTATAACCTTCAGAGAGGCCAGGGATGCTGGCGCATCCTTCATTTCACGTTCCTGGATAGCTAAATACATTAAAAGAGATGAATCCTTTGTTAAAATAAACTGGAACAAAAATCCATATGACTGTCATCGCGAAAAGAGTGAGAATCTTGGAAGGCTTGAAGTCCTTTCTCAGGAGTCAAAAGACACCATAGCTGAGGCAGTGGGTAGACCAAGAAAGTCTTTACATAAAGACAAAAAGGGTAAAGAAGAAAAGTTATACTGTTGTATATTGTGAGTTGAAAAAATCTGGTATCAAGCCATTTCATGTTATCAGCAAGCCCAACATGACTCAGCAACAGAGAGAAGACCGTGCATGGTTTTGTGGTTCATTTCTTAAAGATTGGGATGAAGCTGACTTTCTCCATGTTGCCGCATCAGATGAATTCTTCATTTACACAGTCAGGAAGCCAAATCATAAAAATGACATCATTTGGGCTGCAAAGTTGGATGATATCAGCGATGACGTGCGCTATTGCCAAGTTGTGAAATTTCCTGAATGTTTGGGAATTTTTCTTTCACAGCCAAATAGTTAATGTAGATCATCAAAGAAAAAGGACAGCCATGGAATGGTGGATACTTCAGAGAAACTGTACTTACTGATGAAGTAATTCTTTTCCTCAAAGATCCTGAAAATGTGTTACCTGTTGAAGAAGTCACATTTTTGCATGATAAGGCACCATGTTTCAAGGCTCTTCAGACACAGGAGCTGCTTCGAAACAGTGGTATCGATTTCTTCTCATCAAGTAAATTTCCAGGTAGCTCCCCTTACCTTAATGTGTGTGAAAACATTGGTAGTATCTTAAAGGATCGTGTTGAAGCGCGCACAGTGAACTATGATGGTATACCAAGCCTCGACAACCCAGGAAGAGAGGTGACCGAAGTGCTCAGGTAAATGGAATCTGAGTCTCAGTTTTTTTTCAATTTGCTGAAATCATACTCCTCAAGAATGTAGTCTGTGGTACAGGCAGATGGGGGCCACACAAAATATTAAATACTCAGAAAGAAACTTAAATAAATACCTGTTCTGAATTACTTTTATTTTTTGTCCATATCAATTTTAGTTTATGCTGTAGAGGAGGGGGCCTCTAATTTGAAACACCCTGTATGTAGGCTACTCTTAAAACAGGGATACTTGATAATACAAAGACAGACTGGGTGAAGAATGCTCTCTAAAAATACCAGTGACTGCTTACGGCGTCTTATCAATAAAGCTGACCAAAGCAATAATTAGTATTCTGATGGCAGAATTTGCATACAATGGCAGATGGAACAGGATCCATACAGTTCTATAACAAGTTTGAAATGTACACTATATGTACAGTATATATGAAAACAATGGGTTTAGCAGCCATGAAGCGTATGGGAATCAATGAGGATGACACAAGTAACTCCAGTGTATGGGCATGCACTTCTACAATGTATCATGACTTGCCTTAAGCTGCAAAAGAATGAGAATGTTATCAGCACATGTTTGGAAGACCAAATACTGCACCTATTGTAGGAGAGGGGAATATTGACATACTCAACAGGTTTAAAAGTTTTCCAGTGCCAAAATTGTTCATTATAAGCAGGAGCTGTAACAGATTAGGATAGACAGTAAGTTCAAGTTATACAATATCTATTCCTAAATGTTAATTAGCGCTCATATCAAATCTTTATTGTTGAAGTCCTGTGCTAATGAAAAGAGTTGTTCCACTATGTGACTCAGGGTAAGACTGGGTGGCCAGTAAATTAACCTCTTAAATAGCAATTACGGTTTCATGTGAAGTTCTTGAAGTTCTTTGCAAAGGTTGAACGAATATTTCACTGCCGAATTTCTTTTGTAATTGTTCACTGTCGACGAGACGACGAGTGCCTGTATAACTCATTATAACACTGTTTTTCTCAACTTTGCTTTTGCATGAGTACCCTACCTTCCTCCTTAGTAATTTGCCTAGAGCAGCAAAACTGATTACCAGTTAACAGAAGTGCAAAATAAAATAATAAAAATAAATTTTGTGAAATACATCCTTCCTCCTTAACTTGATGTATCTCCACTGTTGTTGCTCGTGCCAAAATACATAATCATATACTCATTAAAAGAAAATACTGAACAACTGTCTTTTACATCATTAACAAGACACTAACAACTATTGTCCAATAGCAAAAAAGGAAAACTGCTTCAAGTCAATCTTAACCGTCATTAAGGACATCAAGGTTACAGAAAAAAATCTGCCGATACAAAGTTTGCTTATCTCTGAATTAAACACTTATTAAAGCATTAAGTACGTTAATGAAAGATATTTTCAAAGTTATCAGGCATTCAAAGTAATGACTAGAAGTGATAACTAGAATTACAGAGTATGATACAAAGTAAATTATAACCAATGGATGTTATTTGCATGAAGTATAAACAAACATTAAGAGTAATAGAATCCTAAATGAGTCATTAATAAGAAATAATGATTAAAGGGCTCATTTTGGTTTTATTCCTCATGGTACAGTACACACCACTTAATTGCCTAAGTGGGACCATATCTGTAAGATCTGGTCTATATACTCACCACTGAGTAGCAGGTCCATCTTCAGACAGGATCACTTCCATCAGTGACAAGGAATGTTGGTTTAACCGGGATGGCTAATATGATGTGTCAGTAGATTCTTCCAGGACAGATTTTGAAACTCCACTAGGGTAAACCAGATTGTCTCCCTATAAGCAGTGGAATGGCATCGAGTCAGCAGAGGCATAAGAGGATATTCTGCCTAAGGATGACTTGTGACTGCAGTATCAGGTCAGTTTATGCTGTTCTTGAGCTGAAACTTTAAACCTAGGTATAGTCTTCATGGCTAGTAACCTATAACCCCATTATAAGGCAAACAGCTCCACATAATAGTGAGATCTGAACTTTCACCAAACTTCCAAAACAGAAATTATTGCACCTGACAACCTGACACAAAATGAATAGCAATACTTATTCTAATATCACCAGATGGTTCCCAGAAAAGATGCCAGAACCATGAGACCAGAGGCAACAGTACAACAGTTTGTCTCAGATTCAACAAGGTTCCAAAGGGTGCCAAAGACATGACATACAGCATTCCAGGAGGATAAAAGAGCACACTGGCTAGAAGGCAAAGGCAAAGCGGAATTAGGAAGAGCACTAGACAGACCCAGGAGATGACAGAAATTCTACTCTAAGAACCTACACAACTTGAACCCTGAGAACCTATGAAGTGGTTAGGTCTATATCTAACATTTAAGTTCCTTTCGCTCCCTTTTTCCTTCTTTATCACATCCTGCGTGCTTTTATATTTTAATGGTTGTCTACGGAAAATGCATGGGTGAATAAAAATAAGGAGAGAATTCTGGATGGCTAGACGTGACTTAATATAAGTTTGTGGGACTTTGAAGACAGGACGTATGAATTGGATGGAGATACGTAAGAGACTTGCCAAAAGGATGAAGCAGAGAAAGAGAAAAGGTCGTGAACGGTTTGCGTGAGGAGAATGAGAACTGAACATCTAGCAGCAGAGCGAATACAAGGAATGGATGACGAAAGGTGAGTTTTACTGAAACAGACAAGGTAAATTTATAAATAATACAATGAAAAATGATAACACTAAGACATGGAATTGCAAATGAATGTAAACAATGCTGATCTTTATTGCTGGCTAAGCAAAATGTGAGATCATATAAACAGAAGCTTTAAAGATGACAGAATAAATTAATAATCCTGGTGATAAGAACAAAGGAATTAATATCAGGCTCAGTAAGGGGGAAGGGTCCGCGAAAGGAAAATAATCTAAGATATTTTTGGGTAAATGGTGAAAATGTAGGCATAGATAGCACTCATTTTTTTGGTGTTTAAAAATGCAGGTCTATATCCTGAACACAGAGCATTTTGCGAGTCCATAATCAAACAGAAAGCATAAAAATCAGAAGAAAAATTAGAAAAAATCACGATGATGGAGAGGTAACAGATAAGGGAAACTTGCAGTGCTGGACATAGTTAGCAATTTGTATTTTAGACTAATACTGCGAAACAGGGAAACTGCAGGAAGTGCTGATCGTTACACAGTGAAAATGAACAAAATATAGAAAACCACAGAAAAGTTTATCAACCTATGGGTCAGAACTGAAAATGATTATCCATCAGATTTAAGATCCTGGGGCCAGTTGTAGTCTATTAAAAAAAATGGTATAAAAAAACAGAAGACTGAATCTCTATACAAATAGCGATTATAATACGAAATATCTTGTAAGCAATTATTGTGTGTTTAGGATATGTAATTCCCAGCATAAATGTTCAAGGAATCAGCGTACGTGTCGGATGCTTAGTACGGATATTTTAACGCTTGTGTTCAGGAACTGGGGATTATATCACTCCCTCACGAAAGCAATGACTGCAGCGTGGTCAAAATAGAAAAAATGAGAAGCTGCATGAAAAAGATAGCGGAAAATCCCACTTTTTGACAAGATAATGAACAAATGGGCTATGTAATTAGTGTATCAAGTCAGACGAGAATAATTCCTGGGGAAAACTGAAGGGTTATTAAAACATTCCTAGAGAAACTGAGAAGCGTGGCCAGGAAGATGTAGTGTAGTTTATTAAGAAGCTATAATGACTTCCAGACTTTTTATGCCTTAATATAGGAAAATTTAAAAACTTCCTCTTAAAATCCGTGACAAGCTTTCATATATATTTATATATATATATATATATATATATATATATATATATATATATATATATATATATATATATATATATATATATATATATATATATCAGTGTGAGGGTGGACCAGGGAAACCAGTTAACTCTAACATATTTCTTTATTTCCAACGTTTCGTAATAATTTCTCTATTACATCTTCAGGGATCTGTTGAATAATGAACAGATTACTTAAAAAATTACTGTAAAAGCTTTAAAAATCATAAGAAAAATAAAAATAAAATTCCCCAAATACAATACAGCTAAAAACACAACAGAACAAAAGACCGCTAACCAACCTTAGGTGGAGAGAGAAAACGACAGAATGCTTATAGACAGAGTTAACTCAGGTACAGTTGTGAAGAGGAGGTTTGGGTTTTTAACTGGGGGACTGGTTGTTTGATAAACAATGACTCGAGTATAGGCGATTCGTGAGGATTTGCTGTTTGGCCTATTATGCTGAAGTCATTTCTTTCAATATGACTTTTGCAGATTTTAGAATGAGCTCTGATATTAGAATGTTCTGGATTGGAGAGCCTACACCTAGTACGAAAGCTTATTCCCAGATGGGAGTCGATTCTGACCCTCATTAACCTCCTCGTGGATCCGACATATGTCCCAGAGTTACACTTAGGGCAAGTATATTTATACACCACGTTAGAGAATAAAAAAGGGCTTAATCGATCCTTGCAGTTAAAAAACGAACCTTTGTTAGAAGATTTTTGGGAATTAATTTTAAATTAATCGCACCATAATGATTGTGGATAATTTGCATAAACCGTTTTCTAAAAGAGTCATCGTGTGAAAAGGGAAATTTGGCGAAAAAAATTTAATTTAGGTACTGTTGGAGGTTTTGTGACGTTAGTGAATTGTTTGTTAAGAAAAATTCGAAGCTGTTTCATAAAATATTCTTAGAGGAAATTAATTTCCTGATGAAAGGATTGCCGGTTCGAAGTAATGAAAAACGCCCTGTGGAGGAGAGTAAAAATAGAATTAAGTTTAAAAT